>NC_065510.1:19252929-19256448 GCF_006386435.1 Epinephelus moara | reverse complement strand
AAAAAAATGTCCGGCCACTGTAGCTTAGGCCATTTCGTTGGGTCGGTGACCCACTGACCCGACATTAAGTACGGGTCAGGAAACCTCACTTCGTTGCTAATTGTTAGCTTATTACAATAAGCTAACCTGTCTTCGGTTGACAAACCGTTAAAATAATCCGAGGAGGCGTGTGTATCTTCCATATTCCTCATACGATTCTTGATTTTGGCGCGCCTGTCTGTACTGTTGACATGGCAACTGTCACAGTTCCTGCCTAGTGCGCAGCTGAGGCAGACAGGCAGTGTCACCATCAAATCTGTCCCCGGGAAAAGTAACGTTGTGCCCAACTGACAAAGTAACTACGTTCCGTTACCATATTTTCAGTAGTAACGCGTTACACTACTTTTTACCCAATAAAAGTAGTTACGTTACTGTAACGCGTTACACACAACACTGACTGTTAGTATCGATACTTTTGTAAATTAGTATTGTATCTGGATACAGCATTTGAGTATCGATACTTTTCAGAGTATCGATACTTTTGACAACCCTAGTAGTTATGTGACTTTACAGACTTTTGGTAACAACGCAAAGTAATTTACGTAGGCACAATTTGTAACTTCGCAAAGTATGTTATTTACATCCTGTGCGTAGTTAATTTTAACCAAAACCAAAATCTTTCCCAAAACTTAACCAAGTGTTTTGTGGTTCTCCAAACTAGTTTTTTTTTCTGTTGGCATTGTTTTTGTGTTTCCAGCATGTAATTTTAACACATTTCCACCCACCACCACGTAATGTGTCGGTTTTTATTTTTCTGAAAACAAACAAACAAAAATAATCAATGATAATTTATAATCGTTTTTGAATATAAATATGGATTGTTTTTATTATTTACTTTACTTGCATAAAGGACCTTTGGTGCTTTGATACCAGCAGTGATCCAGGGCTTGTTTTTCCCCTCGCTCTTTGTGACCGGAAGACTTTCTGGGCCGTGCTTTTAACAAAAGGACCTTGTTTACTGTAAACCGCAGTGATCAGTGTCGTTTCGTAGCAGGAAACACAACATTTGGGTGCATGAGGTCTCCTCTGTTTTTGCCGCAGAGCATGTTGGTGTTTGATCAGATCGATTATATAAAGAGTCACACATTATTTGGGGACACATTCAGTGTCTCGCACGTTGAGAATTGCTTTCATTAGAAACAAAGGAAGCATATGCCTTTTCAGGATGTTTAGCAAAATGAACTATTTTGGTTATAGCTGTGACGTGTAGGGCAGTTCTGTCCGAAGTTTAACTTTCCTGCCTTCCTCTTGGAGGTGATTTGCAGAAAAGTGTAAATAAATAATACCGTTTTGACTGTTCAGATAAATGTCTCTAGACCAGATTGCCTTTAATTTTATTAGTACGATGGGTTCTCAACGTAGGTTTTCACCATCTGTGCTCGGTTAGGATGTGAGAGTGTCTGTGGCTTCTTATGGCTTCCGAGTGACCTTCTCTGTGTCAGACACTGTGGATAGTGCAGTTGATATACTGCGTGTGGGGGAGTTTTGGCTTATTTGTCACAGATCCAGCCAAACTCACAACTCCACTTCCGAGTTCCTGCAGCTGACCTCTTCCCCCTCCTGTTGCAGAACGCTCGCCACATCCTTCCGCCCCCCCGCCCCCCCCCCCCCTCCTCCCTCCCTCCCTCCGCTCCCTCCTAGCCTCATACTACCTCCTGGCCTCCCCCTCCAAACACCACCGCCCCCCCCAGTCTGCTTGCCTGCCAGCCTCCGGTGGAAGCCCTGCCAGAGGAGGTTGAGTCACACTGAGTCATCAGCTTCACTGTCTTCATCCTGGCAAACACCACAAAAACACGAACCTAGTCATTGAATGTGACATGAAAACAAAGCACTCAAGGGAAGGGTTAATTAAGGTTACAGGAGATAATGAGGGCAGGACGGAAATAAAGTTGTAACTTACTGTATTGTACACTGTGCGTGTGGCTGAGTAATGTTTATTATCACATTACTTCATGCAGATATTCTTAAATATGTTACCTTGACTGTGTGACTGACGCCTCAGCTTCTTTATGTGATTAGAGCAGATAACTTAGTATCCGTAGGATTTTTATTTCCCCTTTTCTCGTAGTGATGTTGCACAATGTGATGTTTGCCAGTGTTATAGACATGATAGGTGAAGTGGCTCAAGACTCAGTTGCATCAGTACAACATAGTGAGTCATCGGAGTACAGCTGGCTGCCAGGAGAACAAAACACTGGTCTTCACATCTGCACTGATGAAGTGTTTCTTGTATTGAATGTTATTTAGCAGGTCCTCTTGTGATCTGAATAAACTCCAGATAAAACTAAATTTCACTTTCACCAGCTTAACTTGCCGTCCACATCAGAGCTGAAGCCTTGATTTCTGTGCTTTGTTCTTGAATTGAAATACAAAGTAGGCCCAGGCCATAATTTAAAAGAAAATCAGTGTTGTAACAGTTTGCAAAATTCATGGTGATTCATTTGATACAACTTGTGTCACGGTATGGTACATTTTCGACACAGTAGAAATGCCAGAGAAATTTTCTTGTTTTTTAAAATTTCTAATTTATAAACCTATCTATTGCGGCTTCCAAATAAGTTCAGAAATAGCTCCCCACAGACGCCCAGATAACCGGAGATATGATAAACTCGCTGTCTTTGGTTTTAATTTTACTCACTGTTTGATGAGCTAGGTGCCTCGGTTGGTTTAGTGTTAACTGATTTGCAGGATGTATGGAGAGTTGCAAGATGATGCTAACTGACTGTCTTGACTGTCATGTTCAGAAATGAAAAACAAAATCCCCACACAAACACTCCCCAAATAAACAGGCCTTTCCAAAAAACAAAGTTCAAATCTCTGAGGTATTAAACGACTTCATCAAACAACACTGTAACCCTGTGGCGTCTCTCCATGCTCCACACACATCAGCACACCTAAAGGTTCAGGAGATGCCAGGCCAGGTGGCATTTGAGTGACTCAAAAAATAATAGGAAACTAGGACTTGCTAGAAATGGCTTCAACACTAACATGATAAAGTATGATCTTTTATTCACTTTGAACAAAGATGGAGCTTGACCTGAGTGACCCATCGTGTAGGGCTCTTCTTAGCAGCATATAAAACAAAACCAGCTCCTTTTTATAAAATGAAAAATATAAAATGTAGTATTGTAGTAAAAACAAATGCAAACAAAAGAAACAATTCTCTTTCTGAAATGCCAGAGAAATGTCCTTGTCTAAAAACAACATTTTTAATTTGGGATTTTGTTTTTTTGGACAAAGCAGGAATTACAGTTTGGCTGAAATGGGCTCAATTACATTAAGCATATACTTACCGTAAAACTTGGTGTATAAGTCGCACTTTTTTTCCCCTTTTTTTTCATCTAAAAAGTTGGGTGCAGGTTATAGACCGGTGCGACCTATAGACCAAGGTAAATGCTGACATAGGTAATTTGACCCACAAGATGGCGCTACGTTAGGCTGACCAAACGTCCTCTTTTGCCCGGACATGTCCACTTTTCA
>NC_065510.1:18954897-19252680 GCF_006386435.1 Epinephelus moara | reverse complement strand
ACAGACAATAGGATTTTATTTATTTTTACACTACATTTTCACTGAAAGCTGACCGATGTTGTTATACTGTAATTTTATTTCCTGAAGAGGTTGTTTGGAAAATTGCGATCTGAAAAGAAACCAAAGCTGCTTAAGAGGTTATTGTGTTTTGAATGTGTTTCAAATTAAAAATAAAGGGAAACAGTGTAGGAATAACTTGTATAACGTTTTTATTAACAAATAGTAATATAAAACCTTGTTTTCCCTGTTTGAGACCTTAAAAAATAGACTGCGACTTATATTCTGAGTTTTACGGTAAAGCCTGTTTTCGTCTACAGATATGGGCATCATATCTGCAACTACTAATGTACTGATCCCCACAGTGATATCTTTTGCTCTGTCTGAATCAATTCTGAATGGCTGCCTAAATACTGCAGCGATAATGTTAGCATGTTGTGCTTATGTTGCTCCTTGTTTTCGTCTATAGTCCCACTGATTGACACACCAGATGAAGTCAGCTTAAATGACTTGACATGTTTGAAGTATTCCCCCTGATGTATCCTGCCCACAGGAGAAGAATGTTGTGGTTTGGGGGGTGGGAGGGGCAGACAGCACGTTGGCTGTTACAACATGTGCGCATCCTTGTTTACTTTTAAGGCTGTATATTTTATTTTCCAAATGTAATAGGATTAGTTCGGTGAATCATTCAGGTTGTAATGCGTACTGAACTGGAAGCCTCGCACTGAATGATTCAATACAAATGCATGTATTGTTACACCCTTGCAAGTGTGTGTGTGTGTGTGTGTGGGTGTGTGTGGGTGTTGAATATTCTTGTGTGTGAGGAGCAACAGTAGACTACAGCTCATTTTCCGTTAAACACAGATTTGTTTGATTCCACACTGTGTTATTCACAGTGGAAACATTCATTGTATCGTCACTGTACATTTTTAGGGAAATACAAAATGACTGTGACACTTTAAGGAAGTGAAATTTGCATTTCTCTAAGTGACTCGTATCAAACATCGGCTGTTTTCTTCTCGTGTCCTAGGTCTGTGTTGACAACGTGCTGAAGACGATGAAGGAGAACGCCAACAAAGCCAGCAGTATCCTGCTGACTGCGATACCTCAGATTAGTCAGATGGACTGGGCTCAGACAATAAAGGCCTTGAAAGTAAGTTGTCAACTTTTATGATGATTCATTTCCATTCACTAAGTCTCGGGGAGGTTGTGAAAGAGGGTCTGTTTACCTTTCCCCTCACTATCTTGAACTTAGATCTCATTTATATTGTGGTCTGTCTCACCGAGCCAACTCTTAAACTGTTTCTGAAGAGTGATCAAACCTTCTGGAGCCTTACCCCTTTCAAACCACAGCCTGTTCACGAAGGTTATCATTACCTTGAGGTCCGAGTGCCATAAGTGAGCAATTATACCTCCATCTGCAGCTGACTCAGACACTGTCATTGTGCTATGCTGCTGGTTTAACATGAAGCATGACAATATGTAACACATATTATAGTCTTAACTCAATATATGTGGTTATAGAGATATTGGGAACACTTTATCTGGATAGTCTTCCCACAGATAATTTATAGACTTATTTGTAACATTTCAACAGCTTATTATATGAGATTCAATAGTTTTGTTTTGTCTGTAGATGTCTATCTTAAAGTAGATGTGACAATAGGCATGTTTATGAATTGTCACATATACTCTAGAATTTGGGGTGTAGTCCTCCCCTTGCACTTGTATTTCTTAAGTTATTATAAATAAAAAAAGCTCCATTTTGATGCCTTTTTACGGCATCACTCAGGCACTCTACTGTGGGCTGAAAGCTCTAGAAAATCTGTTAAATGTCTACAGAAAAAAATCAAAATGGCTGACTAAGAAGCTGTTAAAATGTTACGGATATTTTGTAAATTATCTGTAGGTGGACTATCAAAATAAAGTGTTAAAAAAATCAAAAAAAATGTGTGATAAAGGATGCACATATATAATAAATTTGTACCGTATTAATTGCACTTCAGAAAACTACGTGACTAACAGTGTATTCACACAGTAAATGATTACTCTGGAAAAAGTGATGCATCAAAGCTTCCTCTTCTTTGTTCATTTGAGATTTGGTAATGATGGCTGCACATCAAAATTAAATCTGTCTACTCTGAAACAAATGCTAGATGATTTTCACCTGATCTAAACATAGTAATGACTTTCTTCCTTCTGTTACAGTCGATGGCACAATCCTCAGTCATGTTACCAAAACACGAAGCGTGCAGAAAATAATGAAGCACAAAAGGATCCCAGACACCACCCGCACCGCCGCCACGGACAACAGAACTCTCTGCCTGTGGATTTGTCATCAATGAATCACAAGAAAAGTGCCTCACATACATAATGCATGTGCTGTGTCTTCAGCTGGAGTTTCAGTGTTCCTCTTCCTGACTCAGAACACACACATTACGCCCCCGTCATCCTCACCACAGGTCACTCTTTTTCTCTGGAACACACAGTTACTGTCACGTCTCCGTCAGTCCGACCACACGTTTAGGTACGACACATGTCAAAAGACCAACAAAGATTTTAAGTCTTCTAAAGATTATACTGGATATTATTTTTTGTGGATTTATATTTTTTGTGGTCTGTAAACATGTAAAGTTTATATATATATAAATGTATATATGCCTGTAAACCGTGTGTGTCTTTATTGCTGTCGATGCAGGATACAATAAAAATGCTTTGAAAGTTTAGCACATGAATACTTTATTACAGCCTTAGGTACGACTAATATAACACATTAATAATACATGTCTTGAATGTATCAGATGTACTCGAGTATAATCTTTTAAATACCTGGATACACTTCAGCAAGATTGTGTCTTGTTATAAATACCGGAAATGTTTGTATCTTTATATTTTCAGAAATGCTTTTTCTCTCTCTCTCTCTTTCTCTCTCTCTCTCTCTCTCTCGCTAAGTAACTGTTTTAAATGTTTCATGAATTAAAACCTAACAACATCCAGTTTATATATATATATATAGTCCAGGGTCTGTACTGTACATGCAAACTGTTTCCCAGTTGTCAATAAATCAGCTAACTGACAGTATAAAGAGTCCTTTTGAGGAACTGACTGAACTATTTACTGACACTGACAGGTTTTTTGCACACTTAAAATCTTTGATATACTGTAAAAATCATCAGCAATCAAAAGCATGTTTGTCTTTTCCCTTCTTTGCATTTGCTGCACCTGATATGTGCACCACAGTACACATATCTAAAAATATCTGGTACCTCGTATTTCCTCTTTGTTGCCTCGTCTGAACAATATGAATGGCTCCTGCTGCATAAATGACCTCAATAAAAAGAGATTTGAAGACAAAGTTGTACGAAAATAATTCAAATATCAAAGCAACTTGACCTGATTAAAATAAGTCTTAGAATCTGCAGTGAAGAAGCAGGGGTTTATTTTTTAGTCACATGCTTGCACTATGCCCTGAAATGCAGGGAGGAATACTCTTGAGGCTAGTGTAAAAAAGATCTCACCTCAGGATTAGCACAGACAGTATCCTGAGGCTGCCATAGTGCATTTATATCTTAAGGAATTTAGAGTTCAGATTTGAATTTCTGGTTTTAAAGCATTTTTTTCTCAAATAATCTCATTTGATCATTTAAATCTGAAATCAGCTTCCTGTTTGACATGTGATGGACTGAATTTACTGTTGAAACAAAGTCAGTTTACCATTTTAATTCCTACATACTGGACCCATAGGTACATGTTTCAACAACAACAACAACAACAGTGTGTTAAGCCCTTCGTGGTTTAGGGGATTTTTCTGTGTTGCCAAACCTCACTTTGGTTGCATAAAGCCATTATAACCGCCGGGCTTGAACAGAACTAGGCTGATTAACTCTCCAAAACGATGCAGAGCTTATGCGTCATGTTTGTGTATCCAGAATACATATATATGTATATATGGTCTTTTTACACAGTATTAATTCAACTATAACCTGGCGTCCTTTATACAGGAAATTACTTTTACGCATCATTAATGTGCACAAAAATCTACTTAACTGGTGCAAGTCAACCAGATTCTGTCACATATATCCTATATTTAAAATATGTCCATGTGAGCTGAAAACATCGCCTCAAACTTTTCACTTAAATAAATAAGTGATTGCAACATTATTGTTCTGGATGGCGTGTTTAACTGTGCAGTCACCTGAGGCCGGAGATTATAACATGATCAGTATTTACATGCGCAATGTGTGTGATGTGACTGTGTCAATATTTTTAAAAACCAGTTTAGCAGAGGCAAAGGGGAAGTCGGCTAACGTGCAAAAATGTTCGCCCTGCAGTGACATATTGCTCGTTTGGCCTGTGAGCAGTTATGGAGACAAAGGAAAACTCCCAGCTGAACTCAAATGCAACGTCAAATACTAATAATAATAATAATAATAATAATAATAATAATAATAATGGCTTTATAGGTTTTTGAATCATTTTATTTTCTGGTACCTTTCACAAATCCACCTTAAGACAATATGTAAAGCATAATCATAATACTTCCAATCTGCTTCATACTTTAAAAGTTTATTTACATTTTACATATTATTAAAGTGCATAATATGCGAGTTGTGAATATCATTTGCACAAACAGGAAGGGGAGGATAAAGATCACGCATACAGAATAGTGCATCGACGGTGAGACACTAATATTCAATGTGCAAAAACATTTTGAAATGGCTTTTCTGCTATTTGGTTAAATACTTAAAATTAAAAGATATTTAAAATACAGTAATCCCACCACTTTTACGACGAGGAGCGACAATAATAATATTTTAAAAATACAATTTACTTCAGACATATTAAAGTAAAACTGTACACTGCACAGATGGGGACTCCTTAGATGCTTATTGGGAATAATCTATTTACAAAACGGAAGATAAACCAGCAACAAATTGTGTGTATGTGTCTGTAAACATAATATCCCGACCAGCCTGGCTTTATATCTTTATAACAATATTGTGCTCTTTCAGAACAGCGACCCTGCGTGATAAAGCCGATTTCGTTAAAAATAAAAATAATGCAACTATTTTAGCAAAGAAACAGACAAATAAATAAAAAATATTTACAGCAAAATCGCCTCTGTGTAATAAGTCATATTGGAGGCCTCCTCAGGCCCCGGCTCTCTGAGCCCCGAGTCTATCAGACCAAGCATCACTGAGGGTTTTCCAGAGACGTCAGATAATCAGCTGTAGATGAGTGTTCATTCTCTGTGGCCAAATCGATAGGCCGCCGGTCCGCATTGTCCCTGGCTTGGATGTCAGCCCCGTGCTCCACCAGCGCCTTCACAGTGTCCAGAAAGCCCGTCCTGGCCGCGTCGTGCAGCGGCGTGGCCCCTGTGCTGATGTCCTTCAAGTTGGGATCAGCTCCTGCCCTGAGTAACGACCGAGCCACCGTCGTGCTGCCCATCATCATCACCTTCATAAGGATATAGAGGCTAATTATGTTGGATAATGCCTATAAAACCATTTACAAATCAATCATTTATATCTTTACCAGAAGAGCACAAGGAGCAGAGTGTGGAGTTTGACCTGCAATTTAATAAAACCACACTGCCCCTAAAAGACTACTCGATTATTACACAGATATTTTTTTTTAGATTTGAACATATATTTGGCATATTATATTACAATTAGGAACTCTGTTAACTGACGCTGGAGATATTAGACTATATGACGCATATTTTCCCACATTGGATAAAATTTAATTTATCTGAAGTCATAATTCTAAGTGGAAATAGGAGAATGATGAGCCACTTTAACGCACCTAAACAACACAATAAAAAAACCCGTCCGTATTAACCTGAGCAGCCTTTAAGAGCTCATTTAGTTTCGTTTTCTTTTATCTTAAAGAGAAATTATAATCCATAACCTCACGTGAGACGAAAGGAGAGTTGTGTTTTTGCTCACTGTAATCTCGGTGGCTGCAAATTATGACACAAAGGCGCCAGACTTTTTTTTGTTAAAAATAGCCTAAACAGACGACAATATTTGTAATTTTCTTGGTAATTCTGGTTATCAGTAGCAGGTGTTAAATGGTGTTAATTCAGCTCATTTGTTATTGTGATAACCTATATTATAGAGGGCCCTAACCCACGTAGATGAGACTTATTTTTGTGGGAATAGGTGAGTGAGTTATTAAGAAGTGGGGGGTTTATTATAATAACAATATGCTCTGCTTTTGCAACTACACGCTTGTTTTTTGGCGTGCGTAAAAGCAGTGCCGTGCCAAAATGCGTAATAGACAACAAAGTAGCAAGTCTAAAGGCAACATACACACTTATAGTTGTATTTATCTTGATGAGAAATTGCATTAGGAGGAAACTGGAGTGTTTTTTTTTCAATAAAAGTGAGCCGAAGTTTGATTACTACAAAGAATGGCGACTGCGCGTCATTTTGAGGTGAATAAAGAAAAATATCTTGCCCATAGCCTGGTTGAAAATGTCTCCCCAAGAGGTTAATGATGTTTTAGTGCGAAAATGATGCCTTAATAAGCTGTCAAAGCGCATCTGGTGACTGACCTGCAGAGCGGTTCTTCCAAAAACGTTGCACCCGTTAGGATCAACTCCTGCCCACAGGAGAGTGTCCACACGGTTACTGTCTCCCCGCGCTGCGGCTGTTGTCAAATCATCCACCGTGGGCACTATCTCCTCCAACATTCTGCAGCGATCACGTCCGTGAATATGTCACTCAGTCGTTTTGACAGGTAGTCCGATGATGGCTGTTTGAGGAACAAAAATACGGCTTTAAAAACACGCCGGAGAGCGCGTGTGGAATAATCACGGCTCGGTGTTGATGTCTGGAGGTCGCTCTTCAGCCGTCCGCGGCTTGTCAGCGTGTCCAGTCCACAGGTTGCGTGGGTCTGCTGAGTAAACCGTGCATCGCCTGTCCAGCGATCAGTCGGTGTGTGTCTGGGCTTGTTTGGTGTTTTGAATGGGTGACGTCATCGAATGTCTGTGCTGCAGCACGATCGTGCGCATGCGCCGTTTCGGCTGCTTTTGACAGCAGAGGCAGCACATTTCTTTTCTGCTCCTCCTCCTCGCTGTTGCTGCTGCTGCGAGATGATGGAAACCGACTCCTCCTACAGCTCTCAGCAAAATCAAACTCGTATTTGGCGGTTCAGTGTTTGATTTAAAAACGCAGCTGCGCACTCTGGGTGCTGCAGATCTTCAAATTTCATCTTGATCCTGTAAAACACAAGTTGACTATCTCACCTGAGGTCCATTAAATGGCACTTCTGGAGCTTCTGATCGTGCCATGAGTTGCCATGGGACTGTAAATATTTTTTTCTCACTAAACTTGAATCCAACATTAACAAAAAAAATCTTAAAGTGCTAAAAAGAACTAGAAATCTGAGTACCTACAGTGAGATGGCAGCTGGCACACTCCCATCAGGTGATAAAGATCATGCATGGGCGTAAACATAGCCGGTGCAGGCAGGGCAGTTGCAGTGGGGCCCTCCAACTAGAGGGGCACGGGGCACAACCTAACACGGGCTGAATTGTAGCATGGACTTTTTATGTGGTTACACAGGGTTGATCCTTTGATAGGTTACTCAATCTGTGTAGCTACATCTAATGGTCCAGCCACTGAATATCAATGATAGACTAACAGATGGATGGATACCTGTACGGATACCTATCTTGCCACTGATGTAGATGGAGACTTATAGACCTATAGTCACTTTAGTGCCTTACTTTTTTATATATATTTTTCATCTATTTCTAATCCAGAAAGATATGTACATATATTTATATACATATACATATACTGTATATACATATTTTCCAATCTTTTTTTTTTATCTAAGTATACATTGTCACCCTCCATTTTCTGTCTGTGCTTTGAGCTGCTGTGATGTGAATTTCCCAAGTGTGGGATCAATAAAGTTTATTTTATCTTATCTTAACTTATCTTATAGATAGGATTGTATCGAATTAATTGTGTTAAACAGACTTATATATATCCAGCGAGTGTTACAGCTAACCCTCTGCCTGTTACAATCAACCCCACCCATGGGGTGCGTTGTAACATTTCACTTCCACCACCTCTCAGTGCAATTGTAGAAGAAAGATAAGCTCTAGAAAATAATCAATAGCTGTTAATCTGTAGCAGAGATGTGCGTGTTGTTAGAATAAAACAACAATTTTTTTTTTATCTTAAACAGTTTAAAAAACATTCTGCCAAAACCAAAATGTGTTAGGTTGTGCCCATCAGCCAGAAAATGGGCCCGTCATAATACCATAATACCCTGCATGGGGCCCGTTGTAACTACTTTGCACCATTTAGATGTGATCTGATCCAAAGTCCATGTTTACGCCTGCACCTTGTGATGTAATCTGCAGTTTCCTCTGTAGGGTGGCTGGGCTCAGCCTTAGAGATAGGGTAAGGAGCTCGGAGTAGAGCCGCTGCTCCTTCGCGTCGAAAGGGGTCAGTTGAGGTGGCTTCGGGCATCTGATCAGGATGCCTCCTGGGCTCTTCCCACTGGAGCTGTCCCGGGCGCGTCCCACTGGTAGGAGGCCCCGGGGCAGACCCAGAACATGCTGGAGGGATTATGTATGTCTGGCCTGGGAATGCCTTGGGGTCCCCCAGGAGGAGCTGGAAAGTGTTGCCGGGGAGAGGGATGTCTGGGGTGCTTTGCTTGGCCTGCTGCCCCGCGACCCGGCCCCGGATAAGCGGATGAAAATGGATGGATGGATGGATGGGATGAAAACAAAGGCACAGGGGATGAAAATGGATGGATGGATGGATGGGATGAAAACAAAGGCACAGGCCTGCACAAATGTCTTTTTCTACCTAGGCCACTGCTGTATACAAGGATTGTGCCATACAGCAGGTCTCATCTTACAGCCCTCATGCAGCTGTGGTTTAGTGGTGCATATTCACAAACACATATTCATTTAAATGAGTTAAAAACAAGTTTACACATATAAAACCTGGCGCCACTGGAATTTTTGGATGCTGGGGCAGCTGGATGTTTGCTCCATTAGTCATCCAGACTCTGTGTCTGCCATTTCATACCTTAAATATAAAAAACAAATGACAAAAAATATGACAGCAACTGTTTAAAGGCCATCTGTGATAAACTGAAACCAACAAAAAAACAAAAAACAAAAACTGAGTCACTTTTTGCTGTGCAGACTAAAATAGATTTTGAGCAGGGTGCCGTTTATGACAGCTGATTTGTGTTAACAGGCTCGTGGACAAAATGCATCATCTCAATAGAGGCCATTTAGAAAACGATTGGAATGCCTGTCCCTCTCCACGATGGCACAGACAGCAGCTATTGTGTGTCAGACAGTTGTTGCTATATATGTTAATGTCGAAGAAGTATAGGAACAGAAGTAGTAATTGTGTGTTGTAATAACTGAACCTGTTAACAGGTCATAGTGAAACTGTAATGTCATGCTTCCCTGTTGTTTAACCTGCTTAACCACTGCTGTTCATTAGGAGTTTCCTTTTGAATAATTTCCAAAAATCACACCCTCACGATGGAGAAGCAACAGCCACGCAAACACGGCGTGCTCGGCCTCTGCCAGGAATGTGGACTACAATTAGTCAGTAAATTAAATGTGTGTTGTGTCAGGTGAGGATGGACAGACTGAGTGTTGTCATAGATGGGATAATGGTTGTTTTTTTGTAAAATAGCCGGTAGCAATCTAAAAAAAATGTTATAAAATATATGCTTACTCTACATAAATTATAAAAAAGGTACAAAAACTGTGAAATGAAACAAATAAGTCCCTATTTCTGTCTGTGTTTTTGTCCTGTACGTGTGTGATGATGATTTCTGGGTCATGTGATCATGTGACGATAAGATTATAAAGTAGTGAGTTTAGGAGCAAAACAAGTAACTAGCGTGCCTAAGGGCCCTTCATAATACTGTGCATTGGGACCCGTTGTAACTACCTTGCACCACTTAGATCATACGATCTGATCAAAAGCCCCCCAGCTACGAAATGGACTTTATGGCATGTGATAGATAACTGTAAGGGGATTAATATGCTTCTTAATGAGCCTATTTACTTTCAGTGCAAAATGACAAGTGTCATGGGAAATTATTAAATATGAAAGTGGTGTCATCATGTATAATAGTTACTGTATGAATGTATAATTTATCCATTGTCATGGTTTGGTATTTTGGAAGGCCTCAGAGTCCTTGACTGAGGCTCCAGGGTGTTTTAAAGTTATACGATGAGACTCTGTGTGCCGTGTAAAATATACTGAACAAGGTTGAATCATCATCCTGTTTCTTTAAGTGTTTGGTATGGCTGCGTCCATGCGTACATGCTGTACCAGGATCTTCTCTGATGTCAGTTTTATGTTGCGTTAAACATGTATTAGAATGAGATCAAACGAGGCTAAATGAGTTTATTCTATAAGTCATCAAAATGCAGACTGACCAAGAGTAGAAGATTTTACACATCAAGAAAGTAGTATGACACCAGGAGCAAAAGCGGTGAAGATCCCAAGCAGGAGGAGTGGTCCTAAAGTGTGGGGGCCCAGGGACAACATGAAAAAAAATAAATAAATAAATAAACATAAAGCAAAACTGAAACAAAACGTTGACATGGATGTGTGTGTGTGTTTTTTCCCCAGGTTCTGACAATTACATATAGCACAGGAAGACAGTATGAGTAATACACCCACGAGTCTGAAAGCTTATAAGGCACTAAAACATTACGTATTAGGAGGAGCCCCCCAGGGGTCATGTAGTAGATAGGCCTAAATCTAGCCTGATCGATCACAGGCCTACCCAATCAAATAAGGGTATTATAATTATTATTTATTTATTTATCTATTTTATTAAGGACTAAAAATATGATGTGGTTTCTGGAGTCCTTGCTAATATATTCTGGCACATCAAAAGTTCTGAATATCACTGTAGGCAGGGTTGTGAAAAGTTTGTGTCAGCTACGCTTGCTGTGGTGAAGTGCTTTGAGGTTAGGAAATATTAAACCTTTAAATGTAATATACAAGAGAACCTATTCTCTGTTAGCCTTTAACAGTTGGTACTTCTTAATTAATCCACTGCAATAAAATGTCCTCCCTTGCAGCACAAGTAAGAATACAGTACAATCTCTCCTTGTTTTTTGATGTTACATCTGCTTGGGAGGATGAGGTACACCAGATCCATCTCCAGTTTCAAACCTAATATTTTTCTAATTCACATTGGACCAAAGAAAATTGGAGGAGGAAGAATTTAATTCAGGGGTGTCCAAACTATTTTTCAGTGAGGAACAGATTAGATAATGTGAAATTACCTGGGGGCCAGCTGCTTTTTGCATCACATGGTTATTAAAAAATGCTCTTACAAATGACAGAAATGCTAGTGAGAAAATATATGACTTCCCACCACTCCTAAAAGCAGCTGCCCTCGCTCTTGACTGTAGAATTTTTGCTGTGGCCATGTTTCCCACCTAACAAGCAGCATCTGGCAGGTTGCCTAAAGGCCACTCGCACTCTGTTTGTACACACCGGCTCCCGTAGCAGTTCTTCTTCTCTGCACCTGTGGCGCCTCCAGTCCTCTCCTCACCATGGATGCGTTAAGAGAACTCTGTAGGTGTTGCTGTCTCGTGTGTGACAAAGACTGGATGACGAGAGACTTCATGTTGAGGTGGAGAAATATATCCCGAGCTAAACGACCCACAGTGACGTCATTATAACGACAATGGCCAAAACGTTATTACCTGGTGAGTCACAACTCTGGAGATTTGGCTCTACAGGTGAGGAAAGTTTAATTAGGGGCTCTCCACACATGATTTTAAGCTAGCGCAGAGGTGGAGGAGGTACAGATATTTATCAGTAAAAGTAGTAATAACTTTGTGTGGTCGTCCGTTAACGAGCAGCGGTGTGTTTCACCTTAACTCTCCCTCTGTTAACCTTCTGTCTATGAAAACACATTAGTTCCGCCTGTGTAGCTCAGGTGCATGTATGCAAACTGTATGATAGTCCTGCCAACTTAAGGTGAATGAAAAAAGCAATATTGCTTTATAATCCAATATTGTGTAATTTTAAAAGGCAAGCCAGGGCCGTTTAAAAAAGGTCTGCGGGCCACAATTGGCCCCCAGGCCTGACTTTGGACATGACTAACTTAAAGCCATGAAACAATTAAGTACTTGGCTAAATTAAATGTCTAGTGTGTAGGGTTTTGTGAGTGACACTGAGATTGAAAAGTGGCCGATGGTATCCCACTAGTGATTCAGCAGCATAACCTGATCCCTGGATTGGTATGCGCGAGTGTTCTTCTGGCACATACCATTTCCATGGCAGATGCAGCTTGAAAGTCATAAGCCATTTTTTGGATGCATATGCAAAAATAAAAACATACAAGCTAGTTTTACAACAAGTACTGCCGTAAATTATGTTTTTGTTTCTGTCTTTATTCACAGAGTGGTGCAACATAGCACCGTAAATAAAGGAATGTATCATGTCATCTTGTCTGTTCTGTTGTTAGGATATGTTTTATGGTTTTAAATGACAGTAAACGAGTTTCGTACATGTCTATTGTTGCCTTAAGTGCTATATCTTAGGCAACTGGACTTGCTCGAGTTCAAGCAACTCAAGCGAGTCCAGTTGCATACGATACATTCTCGGAACCCATCGGCTGTTTTCGGCGTCTGACTTCCGGCAGACGGCGATACAGCCTCTGGGGGCAGAGTGTTTCACTCGCATTTGCGACTAAAAATAGGTGTGTGCAAACTGTAAAAAATATTTAGGGGCACATGTGCGCATAAAAAAATCAGCCGAAGCAGCCTATATTTTTGTCAAGAAAAAAATATAATAATCTAACCGCAAATGTTGGAGGAACTCCAGCCGCCTTCTCTCTTCCCTCTTCCCCGTGTGACACGGTTATGGGCGGTTTTCCAAGCTACTGTCGACACAATGAATATTGTGCGCGACGCCAAGGGTAGCGGTGCTGCTTTGTCAGGTGTTGCTGCCCTCTCCATAGACAAACAATGGGACAGCCAGCGCAAAGCGGTTTTACAGCTGATCATGTGTAGAGGCCTTTAGGGACCGTTCGCCACGGTACCGCTGCTGGGCAGAGTGGAAATAAAGCCCTTTTCACACAGAGCGCGCAAAGTGCAGACCTCCGCCGACGAACCCATTCATTGTGTATGTGCTACCGTGGCGCAAGAGCGCACCGCTCTGCCGCCGAGCTGAGCGACGCGCGCGGCCAGCCTGAGCTCGAATTGAATTTTTTTTAATTTCACCGCAACGCGCTGAAACGACACCTCGGCGCCGCGCGTCCAATAGCAGAGAAGAGCCTGAAGTAGCGGTCACCATGGAGCTGTAGCTCCTGAACGAGCCTGTACTCCCCCAAATCCTGTCCTCTGCGCCCTACCCCGCGGTGGGCGCTGCGAAAATCGCGCTCTGTGTGAAAAGGGCTTAAGTCCTGCAGAGTTTCAGAGGACCTGGAGAATGTTTTAGGATAGTAATAACATTATATAAGATAATCATATTGCAAAGATAATATATATAAGATAATAACATTAAAGACAAAATTAAATTGCAATACTTTTTCAAAACTTGATGATTTTACCTTTCTGTACATTTTGTATACAAATTCATTAAATAATTTTGCTTGTAAATGTCTATTTGCATCACGTTTATTACGGAAAACACATTATTTGATCAATTTACATTTTGCCCCTAAAGTTCTTTGTGCGCTCCTTACTGTTTTCAACTTAGGAGCACATGTGCTCCTTGGGAAAAAAGTTAGTGTCAAGCCCTGCAGGGATCAGCTTATTTTGCTGAATTAGTAGTGGCATACCATTGACGAGCAGCATACCACTCCAGGGATCGGCTTATGCTGCTAAACCACCAGTGGCATACCATCAACCACTTTTCGATCTTGACGCTGAGGTTGCAAATTGCGTCCAACTGAATCTTTCCTGGTGTGCCAACCATGTATGATGGTGGCCAATGTGAGAACGCAAATGGCTACTGTAGAAACAACATTGCGGCTCCTTATTTTCAGGTGATTATTCTTACACACTGGACCTTTAACAGCTAAGTGAAGCTAAAAAGCAGGGAAAGGAACTGACACCATCACGCCCGCAACAACTCAGGCAAACTCGGCTTCAGCCCAACCATAGCAGTGTCAGAAGTGTTATTCTGTTTATTCTAATGTGCATTCACTCCTAAGGGTCATTGCCAATTTATTTATTTAGTTTTTTTTTTAAATTTTTTTTACAGTAAACAGGATAGAAAGGCGTCTCCAGCCATCACTGACCCACACTTGTTTGAACAATCTGACTTTACTGGATTACGATGAAATCATCTCCATGGTCAAGACACCCCGTCTGTGCTTGTGATGTAATCTGCAGCGTCTCCCCCACAAGCCACCCATGGTAAGATAAAACGTTACTTTTATGCCCGCCGTGGCCGCTGAATGACTCGTGAGATTGCTGTAGGTTATAATTTGTTGGCATTACATTTGAAGCGGCTAAATTAACCTGCTTGTATGAGGACACGTGAGATTGTAAAATGCTCTGTGGTCTTTGTTTAGGTCCGGTTGGTTTTCCTTTGGTCTTGTTGTTGAGATGTGTACGTCTCATGTAGCTGTCTTTTATACTCTGAGACCTCAAGTGAATGTTACTATGTCAAGCCTGTGCTCAAGATCTGGTGTTAACATTGATAAATAAAAGAGATACTCAAGTTTTTTGATGTATTTTGGTATAACCTTAGCAGGAAAACAAAGTCACAGGCCTGCACAAATGTCTTTTTCTACCTAGGTCACTGTTGTGTGCAAGGATTTTGCCATAAAGCAGGTCCAATCTTACGGCCTGTGGTTTAGTGGTGCATATTCACAAACACATTTTCATTTTAATGAGTAAAAACATGTTTACACACACAAAACCTGGTGTTTTTGTGGGCCCCTGGAGTTATTGGACTTAATGGCAGCTGGATATTTTAGTCATCCAGACTCTGTGTCTGCTCTTAAACACCTGAAATATAAAAAAAACAAAAACAGACAAAAATATGACAGCTGTTTTGGGACATCTGTGACAAACTGAAACCAACAAAATTTAAAAAAAAAAACTGGGTCACTTTTTGCTGTGCAGACTAAAATAGATTTTGAGCAGGGTGCCATTTATGACAGCTGATTTGTGTTAACAGGCTCGTGGACAAAATGCATCATCTCAATAGAGGCCTTTTAGATGATGACTGGAATGCCTGTCCGCAGCTATTGTGTGTCAAACAGTTGTTGCTATAGTTGTTAATGTCGAAGACATATAGGAACAACAGAGGTAATTGTGTGTTGTAATAATTGAACCTGTTTACAAGTCATAGTGAAACTAATGTCATGCTTCCCTGTTGTTTAACCTGCTTAACCACTGCTGTTCATTAGGAATTTCCTTTTGAATAATTTCCAAAAATCACACCCTCACGATGGAGAAGCAACAGCCACGCAAACACGGCGTGCTCGGCCTCTGCCAGGAATGTGGACTACAGTTAGTCAGTAAATTAAATGTGTGTTGCATCAGGTGAGGATGGGCAGACTGAGTGTTGTCATAGATGGGATAATGGTTGCTGGCTACACCTCTGTTATCAAAATAAAATACATCAGGTTTCTCATTAGATTGAATGAGAGGTTACAGAGGGTTAAGACTGAGGAAGTTAAGTCTTGAAAAGATGGGATTGAAAAATGTTTCAGGATTAAACTGAGACAAATATCTCATTCGTTTATTTAAACCTGCACCGGCTTGCATGTGGGTAGCATGTATGCACTCAGCGTGGGCAGCAGTGTGGTGTCTGCTGCTGACAGGTGTCAGACATATTTTTGTCATGACAAAGTGAACCGAGACAACACGCACTGTACAAGAAGCTCTTTAACCTTTAGTTTCTCAGGAATTGACCAACTTTTGCAAGTGTCTTCCAGTACATGACACAAACAAGTCTTATGATTGGCCGTGTGATTAGTTTTTGGTTTTTCAGATGTTGACTATTCAGCACGATTGTGGGCAGCTGAGCAGTTCCTGATTTCACTCTTTGTATGAACGGTGTCGGGCGATGCTGCACTCTGAGCGACTCATAGCTGTACAAATTAAAACAGTAAATTTGACGTTATGTTTTTAAGTTTTAAGGGGTCACTTGAGCAGATAGTTAGGCATAATTCAAAGCATGGGCAGGTTATGAGACACAGATATACAAAAGGCCCCACCACTTCTCCTACATAGGAGCAAGACACACAGACTTTGAGTGGTTGTCTTGCCGGTTTCTATGCGGCCATTTTGTGTCTCCATGCAGTTCCTTTGCATTTCTCTAGTCTCCTTGTTGTCACTTTTAGTCTCTTTGTGGTTAGCATGTGTTAACTTGAGTTGCATTTTGAAGGCGAAGGTGAAGGCTAGGGGGGCCCTGACACTTTGGGCCCCTGGGTCTGTGCCCAGTAGGCCCATTCAGTACTTTATCCACAATTCAAAGCCTGAATTACATGTAATCAGGTCAATAAAATATGAATCTGAACCCCCCCTGTAGGTGAAAGGTAGAAGTGACAACCTAGTTTTGACAACAGTTTTTAAACTCCCTATTTTATTGAGTTTTTACGTGTGGTAGAAGCAATAAACATTAATAAAAGTAGTCATATCACAATTAAAAAATACTTTATTACATGTAAAATGTCTGCATTCAAAAGTGTACAAAAAGTAGACTAATTATTTACTTTATTAAATTTAATTTTGCTCTCATTATGCAGCAGAATGGCCTCTGTCGGGGTTATTAATTTATTGGATTATTATTACTGATGCTTTTCTGCATAAAAATCAATTTAATGTCGTAGCTGGTCAAGATGGAGCTAATTTTAACTGCACTACATGTTTGTATATGCTGTCCAAGTTATTATTTTTAATCTGAAAAGTACCTGTAGCTGTCAGATAAAAATAGTGGGTTAAAAAGTATACTATGTTCCTCTGAAGTGTAGTAAAGTGGTTGTATGATGTAGCATGAAATTAAAGTACTACTGTAAGTGTGTGAAAGCACTGAAATGATGCAAATGATTATTGATCATCACATGACTTCCCAGCTCATCAGCAGCCTGTTGACTTGATCTAACAACTGTCTGATATATCTGCAGCTCATGGACTGTTTGGTGATTCGGCGTATTGAAGGCGGCTGTAATGCAGTGTGGTGGTGTGTGTCGTGTCAGTAGCCTTAATTCTCCGTTTATCTGTGCAAATGTGAGCAGACCTGTGTGGAATGTGTGTTCGTCTCGGGGTTCACAGCCTGTAGCGATGGAGGTTGCGTGTGGGTGGAGGTGTGTTGGTCTGGAAGTCCCCTGGGTGCGCGCGCATGTGTGTCTGTGTGTGTTTGTGTGTGTGTCTGTGTGTTTTGGTGTGAGAAAAAAAAAAAAAAAGGGCACTGCGAATGATTACAGACGTTATGGCTTATGCCTTTTATGTTCTGTTTGCAGAAGAATAAACAGATCACAGTTTTACATAGTGAAAAAAAAAGAAGTGACTTTGTAGGGGACAGTTAGAGCTCGCTTTTAATAACAACCAAGGCCATCATCAAACATGTCTGACTCGGCGGTTTTTCTTTGTAGGGCTTGACTTTATGACATCAGTGCATTTGGAACGTTCTTTTGGTCAGAAAAAAATGCTCTAGGAAGAAAGTCCCACTCTTCATCGCTAAATTTAGCAGCATAGTTTGGAGAAAAGTGGTCAATAGTGATGTGGGCATCACTGTAATCTGTCAGAGCTTTATGATGTTTCTCACAGAACCTCCTCTGTTGGATGAATGAATTAAACTCTTACTCTGATGTAGTAGTTGAGTTTTTCTTTCTTTTTTTTTTTTAATGTATTATCATTCACACTTCACTCTTCCGAGCCGTGCTTTGCATACTAACACTGCTGCGCAATCCAAACTACTGTCCTCGACAGCCGAGAAGGGGAATACCTACGCCCTGATTCCCGGCGAATGAAATCACCTCCTGCTGACTGTTCATTTGAAATCCCCCTTTTATTACTCGTTTTAAATGGGTTTTATTGTCTGCCCTTTGGTTTACTAAACGATGACTGTACTAATGAATTTAACACTTGGCACTTCACAGTTTTACACAGATAAAATCATTATTCTAATTACGTACACTGACATTAAATCTAACAAGTTTAAAATACAGCAGCAACAGGACACTTTCAACTCTCTGTACATGCAGGTTTTTTTTTCGAGTTCTGTTGACTCTTTCTCTGTCATTTCCACATCAAAGACTGGGCTTGTGCATACAGAAAAAAGACCTTTCTGTAAGGCACATTTAGTAGTTAATGTCAAGCAGCAAAGTATAAGTTGAAATGTTATATTTCAGCCTCTTCAGAGCAGCCTCGTGTAAACAAATTCAGCAGATGCATGTGAAGTATGCCAATAATTGTCCTTGTGCTTGGGTTTAGCCCCCACACAGTCGTATCAGCTTTATATAAACCATGACAGACTCACTTCTATTGATAGCCTTCCATTGCTGGTAAGCAATTCTACACAATATGCGGTATTTCACAATGCTGTGATGAGTAGAGGCTAGGCTCTATTCACACACCGGCCTTTCACATTGTTCTATTTTTTATTACATCTGCCTATTTGTGTCGCAACTCACTCTGATGCTTCCCGGGAAATGAAAACGATTAATACAAACTTATTTTTAGACCCGCGCTGTATCCGTGATCTGCGCGCCAAGGTTAAATTGCACAACATTTCAATGAAGTTTTTTGTTAAGGGTTCAATTTGACTCACGTCCCGATAAGACCTTCGTACTAGTCTGGCCTTTCCTCCACTGTTTGCAGACGGCGTATTACATCAAAGGCACATCATCATCACAAACGGTGACTTGGGTTAAACACACACAATTCAGTATACTGTGTTGCTGATAAAGCCTTTATTATTATGCTGGTATTTTTGCTTTGAAGTCCTCCTGTCAGAACACTTTCCATGAGTCGAGGGATAACAGCCAGACAGAGAGAGGGCTTTGTTTTTTACTTGAGGTTACTTTTTAATACCCACATAATTGAACCATTCATTCAGTCACAACATGGAGTTAGTCTTAAATTCTTCCCTCTTTACTCATGTTGCCTGTTTGCCAAAATACATAAAACTATGGTGAACAGGAATTTAATCATTTATTGAATATTTTCCTCAACAATTTATATTTGTAAAGCTGTGCCGCAATACTTAATCATCCAATAGTCATCGTAGGATGAAATCAATTCATCTAAGAGGAAGTGGCCTATAGACTCACAATTTTTGCTTCCAGTAACTTCTGGGTAAAAAATGCTACATGCATAAAATGACAAAATGCTGAGCTAATGCTGTTTCAGTTCGTTTTTAGCCACCTAAATAAAAGTCCACCAAAAAAAATTAATATCAGTTTAAGTGTACGCTATAGAAAGAATATTTTTGAACCTCTTTACCTTGCCATCAAACAGCCCTTTCCAACAGGGTACCGAAGCCGTTATCGCTAAGCCGCCAGACTCCATCAACAAAAACGGTAATTTTAGAACATGGTTGTTGATAGTGACTCACCTGGGGATCTACGATATGATATTATCATGATACTTACAATACAATATTATTGCAATTTTAAATATGTTGCCATATGCTGAGTATTACAATAAATTATTTTCCGATGTATTACCTTTTTTCAGCTGTTTTATCTAATAAGATAAAACATTTTTGGGGACAATGTTTCGAATACTTAATTATAAATTGTGCTAAATCTTGACTGTTTTGTGAGTCTTAATTAAAATCTTCGTTTAGTCGACAGGGAAATTAGTCGTCAGGAGCATCCCTAGTGGCCACTGCCAGTATTGCAGAGAAAAAAATTCCCTTGCAAACCAAAAAAGCATTTTCCCCATAGGCCCCAATTATAAGAGAGAGGTCTGTAAAACTGTTGACAGGACAAACAAGGTCAGTTATGACTTATAAGCTTTTATATTTGTAAAACCTTTTTTCAACTGTTTTATCTAATAAGATAATGTTCATCTCACTTCAGCCATTTTTTCGCGGTGGTAAAATGTATCTAGTAGATTGGGAAAGAAATTTATTATATTATTCTAGTCGGCTACTAAAGTTTAATTTTCATTTGTAATATTGATGATTTATTTAATAAAAAATACTATACTTGGCACTGTGTAACGATTCGATATTGCCACACAAAAATATCGCGATACAATGCTGTATCGATTTTTTTCCCTCACCCCTAGTAGTTGCTGGTCCACCGTGCCAGTAGATTTAGTTTATCAAAGATGCTAGCAAAGCAACACAGTACATAAAATCAGCACAGCAGAGACTTTAGGCAGGTCAGACGAGAGTGTTTAACTACATAACTTTAAACGGTACAGTTACGCCTGAAATTGACAACAGAAATAAACAAGTTTTCAGAATTCACATATGTCCGTGCTTTAAAAAATTGCCAGCTGTCTACCAGGAACTGTGCTGTGTGGTACAGAACATGTAGACCAGTGAAAACTTTGTCTCACTAAGGCCCTCAGGAAAGCCACCCAGCCTTGCTCTCAATATTTCCCCAGTGGCCAGTAGGGGTGCGTGTGAAACGTCTGCCCCGGCACCAGAAATATTAGTCGGCTAAACCAATTAGTGTTTTATACATGTACAAGGCCGCTTAACTGTCATGCAGCTACCCCCCACTAGTGGGGGCTACAGAGCCGTCAGACAGCAGTCCCCTTCCCCGCTGTAATGCTCGAGTAGACTGGAATTTTAAATCAGCATGGTGGGAAATTGGAGAGATGTCCTCTTGCAAAACCAGCTTGGTTAGAAAAAGGAAGTCTAGAAAATGAATTCAGCAGCAATTAATCTTTTTTGAGATGTTATATTATTTGTGAACTGTAAGTGAGTTGTTGTCAGATAATGTGCAGGGTTTACATTCATACTGCACGACGCAAATGTCTCATTTCAGCTGAAATTTAATTATAATTTAGATGTTGTTTTATTAAGTTTAAAGTGAATTGCTGTCATTTCTGTCAGATAATCTGCAAGGTTCAATGTGCCCCACATTTCAGAGGCAATGTATTTATTTTAGATTTTATTTTAGTGGTTAACTTTTGACTGAGTTGCCGTCATGTTCACATTCATACCGAACGGTCTCGTACTTCAGTGGCATTTAAAATCCGACATAGGTGTTGAAGACTGTGATTAAAGGCTTCAAAGGGCTCTTAATGCACACAGTATTTTTTGGGGACAATGTTTAGAATACTTAACAATAAATTGTGCTAAATTTTGACTGTTTCGTGAGTCTTTACCTGTTTTAGACTAGTTGACTAGTCTTAATTAAAATTTTCGTTTAGTCGCCAGGAGCATCCCTAGTGGCCACTTACGGTATTGCAGCCAAAAAAGCATTTTCCCCACAGACCATGATAGGGTGACCAGATGTCCCGAAAAATTCGGGACAGTCCTGAAATCCAAGCAGTTGTCCCGAATCCTGCCCTAATTGTCCCAATTAAAATATCTGTGATGTCATCACACTATAAAGTCTATAGCTGAGCTGAAAGTCACGGGCGGAGCCAGCGGGAAAAACACTGCTGTGCATATTCAGTGTGCCGCATACTGCAGAAGTAAACCCAGAAACTAGAAACTTTTTTGGCGTACGTACCAGGCGAGCAACTTTTATAGGACTGAATAGGCGCCATCTTGGCATCTGGAATCTATTTAAGAGATCTGTGGTCTTACTTTTAGTTCATTTTCCATAACCGCTTATCCTGTTAGGGGAGACATAGGGCATAGAGACAAACAAATATTCACGCCCACATTTATATCTATGGGCAATTTAGAGTCACCAGCTTTCGAGTCACCTGGACTGTGGGAAAGAGCCGGAGTACCCGGAGAAAACCCACGCTAACAGTAGAACATACAGACTCCACACAGAGGGGCTCCTCCACCCCCGGGTTTGAACCAGGAACCCTCTTGCTGTGAGGCAACAATGCTGAGCACTGTCCCACTGTGCCACCCACTTTTTGACCTTGCCATGGCTTTTTAGAACTCAACCAGTGTCCGTTTGAATATTTATTGCTTGGCAGAAGTGAGACATTTCTGCTCAATACTGGATCAGAGGAGGCTCATACTAAACGCAGTTTTATGCAAAAGGCAATTTACAAGCAGAAGCGATCTCCTTACATTTAATAGTCACACCACAGCGTGGATTAGATTGAAAGGCCCCCCCGGCAAATCAATCTCTAACCAGACTGGTCTCATTCTGTGAGAATACTCCTAAATATAAATCTGGTTATCTACCCGCAGTGTGCTATTTTGTTTTTGTGACGCATTACATTTTAATTTAGGCTGTTTAAATCTAAATAGGAGATTCATCCCACGCTTTAGATTTTTGTCACAAGACAATTTAGATTGGTGCTCGCATACTTTACGGCAAATTAGCTTGAAAATGCAGTGTGCCGAGTGTAAATGACAGTGACACATTTAATATCCACCGGAGGTTAGTGCAATTATTGGTATATTTTAATATAAGTTTTTCCTGCTTCATATTGAGGTGTTCATTTAGGCACCAAATGTCAAGCACGACAGAAAGGTTATCTGTCCTCTCGGTAAACGCTGAATCATACTCTCATGGTAACTGAAGTGGTTTCACTTTGCTGTAAACATCTTCAGTTTGACATGCTCTCACTAATTTGGTGTAAGACGATGGCGTGACATATTACTTCCTAATGTCACTGGATGGTTGGCTGGAAATGTGTTTTCACTTCTAACGAAAAATAGGCCTGTTATTATCATCGTGTTGATGAAAGCTGCTTTTAGTGGTGTCTTTTGAAATGGCTTCTGGTCTTGTTCTGTTAGATGTTAAAAAAAAAAATGTATTGACAGCTTCATGCACATATTAATTCACAGTTTTGACAGCCATATGTGTGTTTACTTGTCAAACACATGGTAAGCACAGCAAATCCCAGAGTTTCAGATTTTGTCTGGTGACCAGGACACCGTGGAGAGTGGCTGCTGCTGAATGTGTGCGCCACCCTTGGTCCCATTTCATCACACAGACACACACACACACACACACACACATACACACACACACACACACACACACACAGGACACTGTTTGTGAGTGTGTCAGAGGCATATAAGGCTACAGATTTTCAAGGGGTTGGCTACAGATGGAGAGCAGAGCGTGGAGGGAGGGAGGTAGCTGAGAGCTCTCGGGCTTCTCTTCCGCTGCCGTTCTCTTGTTGTGCCAGTCACATGCACAGGGAGCAGCCACCGCCCACATGCTGTCTCGAGCCATTGGGCCACCTCGATGCTCACGCTGAAATAGATAGACACATGGAAAGAATGAGACAGCAAAAGGGGAAAGAATTAACTGTCAAAATGCGAACACATTTTTTTTTTACAGCTTCTGTAACAAGGAGTCTATTGTGCACAGACAAGAAGTGTCTGCCTGGGGTCAGAGGTCGGGCATGTGCTAATATTGAGCAGATTTTAGTTCCTGCATTCTGTCTGGAGATATTAAAACGTCCTGTATAGTCAGTTTATGGCTGTTTGTTTTTCCAGGATGTGGGCAGGATGAAAACACTCTCTTGCAGCCCGGGTAATAAAGGCCGAATTTGAGTACTTCCAAAGTTGGATAATGATTAACAAGGAGGTGACATCATTCCTCCTTATTATGACAGTGATTACAGGCAGCACCTGAAGATATGCTTACACAAACGAAACCAGTGGTTTTATGACATGTTTACAACCTAATGGGAGCACTTTGTTTTTTGAGTCTTTGTCATGTTTTGTCAGTATAAATGCCTCCAGCGATTTTTATTTTTCAAAAAGGGAAAACTGCACTTTGTTTGTGTTTTATTTGCACTAATACAACAAGACTTTTTGCAGCCGGGGTGTCTACAGTAGTTGTGGCAGAGTTATCAAGTTGTGGCATTGCTTTAGGTCAGTCAGGGCATTCAGACCTTTAATACAATTAAGTTGTTAAGCAAGGCAGTATCAGGGACAGGGGTGTAAAAAAAGTGAGTAGTGACTCAACATGTCCGCATTAGTTTCACTTTGTCACCATGAGATCTTGATATGACCTTTTTGTGTGTCTTCTAGCTGAGTGGTTCCCAACGTTTTTCTGTAAGGGACCCCTTTTTTATTATTATTAAGTAAACTGACGACTCCTGACTAAGAGACATATTTTATATCATATTCAATCCCTAATAGTGTAAATACAGAACAACTGATACATTGTACAATTAACCAAAATGGTGAACGCAGTAAGTTTGTTTAAAACAAGCCATTTGGATGAATTTGACCAGAGTATTTCCTGTGAAAATTGCATCTGAGATTTTTTTTAAAATTTCCTGATATTAGGAACTTTTTATGATTCTCTATATCATGTTTTTTTTTTTTTTTAACAATCATACGTGTAACTTCAGTATTTTTCAGCCTAGACCTTGTTTTTGCACGTTTGTGTCTAAAGCCGTTTCCACTGAGCAGTACGGTTCAGTTTGGTACGCTTTTCTTGCGTTTCCACTATGAAAAGTTGTGGATGATACCAATGGAACCGTTTCGTACTGTCCCCATTTTTGGTCCCCCCTCTGTTGGGGTACCTAGCACACAGATCTGGTACTAAAAGGTGGAGCTGTGAACACTGCAGTCTGTTGATTGGTCAATAGAGGACGGTCACTCTGCTCAGGGCTGAGCTGTGGCTGGTTTTGAGGCTCATGTAACCACTGTTCATACCATGGAGAGTTTTATTACTAGACTGTAACTATAAAATATAAGGATGTTTTGCTGACTCGCACAGCAGCTGGAGTCTGAGAATTTTTTTTTTTTAATTCACCGGGCAGACTTTTAGGGTGGAACGTTAACTTATAATGTTACTCAATGTATGAGTTGATGATGTGAATCAATCAACACACCCTAAATATTCCATATGACAACTTTGACAACAACTTTCAGTTTTTATATGACATACACTTTTAGTAATGAGTGGATCTTCAAGCGTTTATGTGTATTTATGTTGGCCAGGTTATGTGAACGCCATATATTCTAATCCCCACTCGGAGAAAAAAAAAAAGTGTTGCGGAGTGTCGGGCTATGGCAACACTAAACCCCTGAGCTTGCCTTAGAAGGACTAGATATACAAACCAGCTATTTTTAACTATCCCATGGAAAGAGACTCTCAGTGCAGCCTGTTTTATTTTGTTCTGAAAATGTCGGCGTGCAGCCACGCTCTGTGGACGATAAACAAGGTGCAGACTTCCCTCTGTGTCACAGGTGATGAGGAAATTCGGTGAGTGCTGGACAGAGAAGTGAGTGACAACATTTAAGGGTACTGTTTGCAATGGAAACACTAGGGTCTAGGTACCATCATGTCTGAGGGGTTACTTTTGGTTCCAAAGGCATCATACCGGAAGTGTTCGGTGGAAACGGGGCTTAAGTGGCTGATGGGAACAACAAAATTTAAAACTGGTCCAGTATTGAGTGAGAGGGTTGGGCTGCAGTTGGCAGCAGCGAAACAGGCTGCAATGTAATCACTTGGGGCGATTGCACACCCTCTGTGTGTGTCCACTTAAAGTACTTGTTTTTGCCATGGACAGGCTTAGATTATTATTCTGAGTCTATGACAACATTATCCTTACAGAGATAACCTTTGTGTTGAAAAGTAAGATCCTTTTTACTTGACCGAAAATAAAAATAAACAGTAATTTTAGTGTGTCTAGAACCGGCATATTTTCACATCTAACTGGGTGAATTAAGAGTTAATGTCAGCCGAACCAGACTCAGTGATTGTTGGAACACAACATATGGAACATATTTTGTTTTTCAGACTTTGAATGAAGTGTGTTTTACAATGATAAAATTAGTGTTTATTTAAATGGAGTCTGGTGGGTATGGCAATGGTGAGTTCCAGGCTGTTTCTTGTTAAACCGAAAAGATCTTACCCTCTAACAAAAAGGTCTGTCTCTGTAGGAATCCTTTCCATAATGTTGTCAGACTCTTAAATTAACAATCTGAGCCTGTCAGTGGCAAAAATAAGCACTTTCAGTGGCTGTAAATGACTATGCACAATTGCCCTAACTGGTTACACTGCAGAGTGTTTCACTGCTGCCTGCTGCAGCCCTCTCACTTAATACTGTACCAGTTTCAAAAACTGTTGTTGACATTAGTCACTTGGACACAAAAACATGAGAACATGAGGTCCAGGTTGAAAAATACCAGTTACCCTTTAATAGGCTTCTGTTTTTGATGGATTCAGTGTTTTCTTCTCCCTGGCTCTTGGACATTGTCCTTATATCTGTTAGGTTGTTTTACCACTTACTTTTCTAATGGAGGATGAGGCTGTTTAGTAGAGAGTGAAGGCTCCATGAATAGAGCTTGTGTTGAAGACTTTACCATGCCCTTCTCCTTTTAGTTTATATCTTGAATGATAAACTAAACTATAAAAATACGAATTTTATTTAGTTTTCTTTACAGAAATGAATGAACTTCTGATATGTTCATACACCTCTTAAAATCAAGAAAGGCTTTTTGACACCCGTATGAAGCTTTGGTGACCCCTACTAAGGGTCAGGACCCCCAGGTTAGAAACCAGTGAGTTCACTTTTTATGCTGACTGTTTTTTTAAACCTATATTCAACACATTAAAGTTCAAAACAAGCTTTTTCTAATCAATGCAAGCAGTAATCCACATTAAACACCTTTTGAAGTATTTTGCAGTAGTTGGAATAAGTGTTTTTTTTCTCTACAGTCTCGTGGATGTAAAACTGTCTGAGGTTTTTCATTACACGGTTACATCAGATCAACTCTTCCCCTCAATAAGTTCCGGCCAAAGCTAGTCATGTCCGCTCTCAGAGGTGTGTGGGTGGCCAAAATGCCTTCATGCTCAGCTGAGAACCAGCCTGACTGAAATTTCTGTCATTAATATCACAGGAAGAAGATTCATAGACAGCTGCGAGTACATGATTGGGGAGGAGTACCTATATGCTTCAGAATACTGCAGTACTTGTATTTTCTGACGGCTTTCACTCTCCCATGTCTTATTAGAGCTATAATAGAACACTCAGTTGGGCTTAATATTTACACAACACAACATAGAGAGATAATATGTAGCTCTGATAAAAGGTGAGCTTCAGCAGAAGTGTTTGCTCTGTGCTGAGGGTGTGGTCATCATCTCTGCCCAGTTGTTGTTTTTCCTGCCATCAGAAGTGGGTCTCGGCTCTCAGACTGATGGATTGTGAAGCCGGTTTGAAGTTTCCATTTTCTCCATTCTGTGAATCACGTCCACATTAAATCGCCTGCCTCCGAGAAATCCATTTCTGCTTACACTGCTGCATGCTGACTTCCTGTGTTTTTGCCATTGGTGGAGGAGGCGCGGGGGCGTTTACTGAATGTATCTGAGACGGTTACTCAGAGGAGATACAGTGTGGTCTGATCCTGACGGGCCTGTCAACCTAAAAACATGATTGGCCGCAGAGGAAGTGAGGACGAGACATTTATAAAGAGGCTGACAAAACCTTAAATTATTCTTTTCCCCATTCACCCAAATATTACTCAGAACATTTGAATATAATTAAACAATATCTAAGACACATTGTTCGAGAGCCACAAGCCAAGTTTAGGCTGAAAGCTCAGGTAGAGAGAATTTTAGAGTTAACATCTTACATCACACCTGAAATCTGTTTGTATTTAAAGTTAATAATAACACTATATATATTTTGCTGCTCATTTTTTTTGGCCTGCAAGAGGAACAGAAAGAGAAACCTACCAGTCTAATCGGAATATCATCACATGATAAAACAGCGCTGAGTCCAGTGATAGCCTGTAAAGATAAAATGGCTTTCGTGACGGTGACAGCTCATATCTGTCATGACTGACCTTTGCTTTTGGTAAGAGTTGATAAGATGCCCTCACCCAACTGTCGTTAAATGGCAATCATCTTTATGGTTATTATTTTACCCTCACCTTTACTTATTCTTTACCTTAGCTTACCTTTTGTAAAATGCACTGTTCTCCTGTTCTCATGTCACCACCAGGGGGCAGAATTGATTCTAAATTAAACTCAGGCCAGTTGATTGATTTGTAGTGAACTGTTGGCTTCTTTTTACGCCTGTGCACAGTTCTATAGTAAATGTAAGTATGGTTATGGGTTGATTATAATGTGTTAAATAGAAGGAAAGGGCATTTTCATCGTAAAAATGTCTGCAGCTGAATATTTTTCTGAGACAAGTAAGATTAACATATTGCATTTGGAGCATAAGGTTAACCACACAGTGCAATACAATCTCCAAAAGTTATTTTTCTTTAATTGAACATGATTATCTGACTGTAAGCCACTGAGATACTTTTCACATTTCTATCTCTCTCTCCCTTCACTCATTTGGTCCCAGTGAATAAAGCAGTTATTTCCTATCAACATGAACAATTGCCAGTGACCGGCGAACAAAAGCAATGTAAGATTATTGGGACCAAATGTTAGATGTTGAAGTCAGCAGAGAGGAGATAGAGGCTGCCGCCGTGCGGTTTGAGCTGCTCTCAGACAGATAATGTGTGTAGTCACCCGCCCCCCCCACCCCACCTCCTCTCCCTCTGCCTCCCACATCAACACCATCCCTCCGGGCAATATGAGACGTCTGGGAGAGCAGAGAGGTGAAACTGGAGAGATGGTGCAGTCACTGGCCCATGTAATAGAACGATAGAGGAGTGTGGCTGCATGGTCGTGCGCACACACACAAACACGCACATGCACACTCACATTTGTAAGTTACATGTGAATATGCTGAGCGGTTTGATTTGGGGAGTGTTTAGACGGCGGAAGAACCAGCAGTCCGGCATTAATTTGGGCAGTAATTGTATTCTTTTTTTTAGGTCTCACAGCACTTTGTACGTTTTGCCACACATTATTAAATTTTAGGGTTAATTTAGTTCTAATAAAATCACTTTTCTGAATATGAAATGCTTCAAAACAAATGCAGATCAAACAAAAATGATAAAAGCAATGCTTAAAACAATGTGGACACACCAGTGGGACTGCAACTAATGACTTCTTATTGTTGGTCACTTCATATATTTGTTTTTAAGTACCAATTTAATAGAGAAAAAAAGCAAAAACTGCACATCATTTCCCAAAACCCAAGGTGACATCTTTAAATTAGTTGTTTTGCCAAGCAACAGTCCAAAACCCCAAATCTATTCAATGTATAACTATATAACAGAGAGAAAAGGAGCCGGTCCTCACGTTTACGAAGCTGGAAATAGGAAATGTTTATTTTTGGTCAACAAATGGCTTGAACAATGTGTCAATTATAGTTATTTGAAACACCTAGATAGTGCAGCTTGGACACATCATCAGTGATGAGCCCAGGGTCATAGGGTGTTTCAGGTCTTAGATCATCAGACACCCTCACCTGGGCGACTCAGCCCGGGATGATCAGTCATCATTGTTGACTGGGAAAAAGTAACACTATAGGAATTAGAACAAGTTAAAGGTCCACTGTGTTGGATTTAGTGGAATCTAGCAAATTAAAACCAAATGAAACTTCTCATGTGCAAAGTGTGTAGAAGAACTAGCCAACCAGAAAACATGAATGGCCATATCTAGAGCCAGCATTTGGTTTGTCCGTTCTGGGCTACTGTAGAAACAACACTGTGGACTCCATCGAAGAGGACCAAGCCCCCAGAAACAAACCTCTGGGTCTGTCACATGATGCCATTGGGCCCAAAAAGACTTTCCCATAGACTTCCATCGTGAGAGAGATGTCTTTTAGTCAGTGGATACGTTGTTTTTGAGCGTCATGACCTCTGCAAAATGACTTCACTTTCAGAATTTGTTCCATTTGGTGCAATAACATTTTGAAAGTCTAGTAGAGCAATTTTATCATCATTCAAGTTAGCCGGGGGCTAAACTGGAAGTTAGCCAATTGTCTGCTGTAAGTCTGGTGCTTGCTCTATGGGCCCCACAATACGGAAGATCTGGGTAATTTCATACCGCGGACATTGAACTTTTTTTGGCTTCATGCACCACCGAGCAACTTTTATAAGAATGAATAAGGGCCCACCTTCAACACTGTATCCAGTTCTGTATATCCATGAAGAGGACTTACTCTGTATGTGGATATAAACAGCTCATTTTAAGGTGATGAAAACATAAGGATACGTATTTTCAGGTGATTATAAACTAATAAAAACATAGTTACAAATACTATATCCTCCTGAGACCCTGAGTCCTCATATGGGGACATCACATTTTGGGTTTACTTGACCTTATACTTCATTCTACTTAACTTGGAACTATTGTCCTCATTCGTGAACGCTTTTTATGCCATCTAGCGGTAGCAAATGCACAACACACTAATCCACATAAAAACACGATGGCAGCCATCTCTGCCAAGTCAGTCTGCAGCTGATCCTGACACAAACGTGGACAAGGTCCAAAACCTGATCAGATTTAATGGTTGAAACTTGTTGATTTATGATTAATAATGTTTGTAGTTTGATATGGCAACAAATTTGACATATTTTAGCAACAGTAACAAGCTAAGACGCTGTTAATTAGGATGTACTCGTTTGACTTGTCTTGTTTGAGGACACTAGGACTTTGCGGTCGTCTCATGTGAGGACAGGGGGACTTTACTGTTGTCCCATTTGAGGATATTGGGACTTTATTATTGTCTCGTTTGCGGACATTGAAATAAGCTTTTAAATCAGCACATTATACCAAAAGTTAATACTTTATTTAGATTACACTTTTACATTTTGTCTGAACAACAGTGTATTCAGTTCTCTTACAACATCTGTCTGGGAGAGTATCAGGTGTAGAAGTGAATTTAAAAAGTGTACTAAATTTGTTTTTTTCACCCTCTCAGCATGAAAACATATGCCTCTATGGTCCACACAAACATGATTTCTATGTACAAACTAAAAATAACTTCAGCACATCATTACCTTTACGGAAATAATAACCTCTATGAACACACATCTGTAGTTTTTGCAGCCAGACTGCTTAAAGCTGCACAAACATGTATTACGTGGGGCTCGTAAATGCAGGGCGAGAATATTTCCCTGCCCCCAGGATGGTAATTTCTCTGTGTTTACAAGTTGCCCGGCAGCTTTAGCAGCTTCCTGTCATGTGATCTGACTGTCTCCAAGAGGTCTGGACCAAACACCTGTCGTCAGGAAGTGGGGAGGGGAGGCCTGGATCTCTCATTAGGGACTGCAGCATTACCATAGCAAACATGTAAACACAAACGTGAGCGCAGGCAGACGGACACACACGACAAACACGCCGTCTACCTGTCTGTGTCTGCTGTCTTTATGTGTCTCTGTGCGCCTCATAAACTGTTGTGATAATAAGTCTGTGTCAATTTCCATTAGCTTCTTCAAACATTTTACTTTGAGGTAATTTGTTAATCAGTCTTTCAGTTTTAAAATGATTTAAATCAGCTGGCTAACAGTGTAACATTCACATGATGGTGATAAACAAATGCCACATTGACTGGCTGTGCATGTGGAAGCAACGCTGCACACATTTTGAGAGGCAAACAATCACACGAGAAATTCCACTTGCAGACGGTGAAGAACATATCATAAATCATTGTTAACTTCTAATCTGATCCCTATTCATTCCTCAACTGTCCACCTGAGGATGAGGCTTTACTGTCTGCCACTAGATGGCACTGTGCAGACAGCAATTTCCCCCTCTCAGAGCACACTGACCTTATTCCCTATCTATCTAATTACACATTAGACCTGTAATATGCCATTCCACATCCATGGGTCTCAGATGAATGGTTTCCCCCTCCCTTCCTCTTCTCATCTCTCACTCCTCCCATCCTTCCCTTTTTTCTCCCCCCATCTTCACACTGTTCCGGCCAGCTTCCCTCAATTACTGTCACGGGCAGGCCACAACATCGGGGAGGCTCTGCGTGTGGATTGGAGGGTGGGGTGGGAGAGGAGGGAAGAAGGGAAGGAGGAGGAGGAGATGTGTGTATGGATGTGATGAGAGGAGGAGACAGTTTGTGACATACCAGCGCACGGTATATGTTTACAGGTGTGTTTGTATGTGTGTGGGCATGCGTGGCTGTTTTCCGTGCCTGTGCATTTGTGTGTTTGTGTGATATGCCCATGGGGCAATTGCTTGCCACACACCATGGCTGTTGTAGCAACGGCATTGAGACAACAACAGTTTGACATTTGTGAAGGATAAACATTTTCCACTTAGAATGAAGCTATTACCCTTCACTAGTTGTGGTGAAAATAATAAAAAAAGAAAGCTGAGGAATATAATGACACCAGCTGCAACGACTGTGGGCATTAGACTGTATGTTCAGCCATATTCCCTGTGCTGCGTTCAGTGTCAAAATCAGCCGGACCACTATTTGTTTAAGGTGTTTTTTGCTCTGCAGCACACAGATGGATACTTAAAGTTTAACATATGGTTCGAACATTACGCATAGTGCAAAGTTTTGCAGCTCATTATGATTTTTGTCGTCGTTATTTTGGCGTACAATTTCAATTTGTCTTCTTATACGACGTTTCAAGGTTCTGTTTCAACTCAGCAGCCAAATCTAAAAGTAAAGTGACAACATATTGTAGATAAATGGTGAAGCTTTTCTATTTATTTAGAGAGGCAAATCTTATAAAGGCAAATCTCCCATAAATGTCAGCATCATGGTAGTGTTAAACTCAGATTTAAGTTCTCAGACTGCCAATAAATATTTATTTTATACCAAATCCGTCCTTTAATCTTATAAAAGATGCAAACAATCCTGAAAATACTCAGCTGCTAAGTTAGTTTTTGGCTTTTTTTTTGTTTGTTTTTCTGATAAACACAGTAGAGAGGCAGACAAGAAATGTGCAGAGACGGGGCTGATGCAACAAAGGTCCCTTGTTAGATACAAACTGGTGATTTTGCGGTTACATGGCATGCATCCTGGACCAATTTTACACCATGATGCCCCTATCATTTTTATACATATGCACACTTACAGAGTATATTTATTTGTTTATTTATTCTGGTATTTCTCAGCAGTGACAGTAGTAACCGTCATGATGTGTATTTAAAGCTGCTGTCTAAGTGTGTGTATATTCTGAGCTTGCAGGGACGGAGCCAGAGTCAAACATGTGACCCCGTGATCACCAGCATTCACCCTTTTAAGTCCACTCAGTTTTATTGACCTCAGTGGAGCTGAAACGATTCCTCAAGAAACTCAAGTTACTTGTTCACTGGAACTCATCGATGCAAATTATCTGCATCGAAGCTTCGTTAAATCCATATGACTTTATACAGCGCACTGTGTTTCGCATGGATGATTATTACTGTGGTGCAACGCGCTTAGACTGTAGACCGAGGCATGACGTGAGGAAGACAACTGCAAATCATACATCCAAGCTCGAAATAGAAGATGTGATATGATAGCGGACTGCAAAATGACGGAGGATAGTAGAGAAAATGGCGATGGATGAAGAGAAGAGACAGGCCAGAGAAAATGACATAGTGTCCAAAGTGTGGGGTCATTTCAAGCTGAAACAAAACGAAAACTCTGTACAGTGCGTCCGTTGTTAAACCAAACGAGCCTGCCACAATAGCATGACGTCAGTACTGCATCTCAACAGAAGGTAGCGTCAAGTGCTGGCAAGTGTTTGCCGGATGCTGTGACACCCGGGGACTCCTGAGACACCATTTATCTGCACAAACTGCCCTTTCTGCGATGACACAGAGCTGTCTGAAAATTGGGAAAGTTTCCCTTTCAAGAGCATAACATCAAACTGATATGGCTGCTGATTAGACTTTCACAAACTGACGAAGCATTTCATTTTCTGTGTTTATTTTCTTGAGCAAAACTGAGCCAACTTAGGGACATCATGGAAAATATAATGGTGCAGTTAATTTGTGAAAGCTTAAGCTTCATTCAAGGTATTATGATAGACACAGTGCTCTCCTCACCGCAATGCATGCAATACCCCAAAAATCAAAATATCAGGTGGAGTACGTAGAAATTGGAGCCTAATTACTGTATAAAATTTAAGCAATAAAATGTTGATTTTTCCAAAAAGAAAATCAATAAGTCGTTCATCTAAGTGAATTATTTTTTTGTATATTTACTGTTGCTCTTTAATAATGCAAAAGTATTTCTTATCTGATTACTTGATTAATCAATGGAATACATCGGTAGAATGCTTGATTAATAATATTGGCCCTAGTCTGAGTATTTTGAAATTCAGCCTCAATTTGGAGATGCTGCAAACAGAAATACCGACTAATAGACAATTTTATGACGGCATCAAAGTTGTCCACAAATCTTACATTTCTCTCTCTATATATTTGTTTGTTTGTTTTTTCACCACTACTTTTGGTTGCTCCGAAACTAGGAGGACCAAGAGACAATGTGATGACTATGAACGGATGACTAAAGGGGCATTGGGGTGTGACCCAAGATTCTGTTTATTGTAGCAAAAGAGGGTGGTTTGTCCTATGAGTATATGTATTTTACACTGACAAAAAAAATTCATATTAGTTCTGTCTTGTCTTGAAACCAACACCTGAGACGTTTGCCTGCCTTTGGCCAATTCTGTGTGTGTGTGTGTGTGTGTGTGTGTGTGTGTGTGTGTGTGTGTGTTTGTATATGTCTCTAGAAGGTCCACAGGTCAGGCAATAATTCTCCCGTTCCTCAGATATCTTCATTATAAACTCAGGCAGGCTTGCTTCATTAAGAAGCCTGTTCACGCCTCTTACCCCTGCAAAATACTTCATACATAAAATCCCTAATTTCCTGTCTGGGTGAGTGTAAGTAATTGAATCATTTGACACAGAAGAAAGATAAGTATCATTCAGTTGGAGGTGTCTTCATGGACTCTGCAGGGCTGTGGCCACAAATTTTAGTGTGTTTCTGTTTGGATGGACCTACCATAGGAAATTCATCAGGTCAGTGCACTGTCTGTTATTTGTCTTTAAGATATCACACTCAAACATTATGTGCGACATAACATACTAAATATTGTAATTCAGTTTCTCAATGTTGTAATTCTAGTCCTGCTAATTCAAACTACTCTGTGCCTGCAGCACCTATTGAGTATCTGTTCATCCTGGAAGAGGAATCCTTCCTCTCTTTCTCCTCCTGAGGATTCTCCCTTTTATGTTTGGCTGCAGCAGCGGCGTGGCTCTGGGGATGACAACGTTGTTCTGTTGGTCCACCACTTTGGTCCAGACAAAAATATCTCAGTAACTATTTGGTGTGTTGCCATTAACTTATCATTTGTGTTCTCTTGTGAATTAAGTCTGTTGACTTCTTTGATCCCCTGACTCTTCCTTTCACATTTGTTGTTTTGAGTAAAACTTTTCCTCAACAAATATTGGATGGATCGGCATGAATCCATCTAATAGTTGCTCAGACTTTCATTTGCTAAAGATGAATTGAATGAACTTAAGTGATCCCCTGGCTTCCCATCTAGCAACATCAGTGTGTCAGAAATTCAATTTGATCAATAGATTTGGTTTATGATCAAATACCTGCAAAACAAGTGACATTCCCATCAGCCTCAGCTGTACAGTACTTTGTGTTTATAACTGGTAAATATTAGCCTGTTAACATGCTAAACCAAGATATGGACCAGTCACGGCATTTAAAGATGAATGACACATCTCCACTTCCTCCCACTGTATAAAATGAAGCCAAAATATTTATCATTAGGAGCCATAGTCTGCGCAGTAGCCATCTCCACAGTATTGAGTTCCCACCCATATGCCTGTCCATTAAATCGCAAACAGTGGCATTAATCGGGAGCACTTGTTTGGCACACGTAGCTTTCAATCATGACGTCATACCTCCTTTTTTATAGCATCAAATTACTAATTTAAGTCAAACTTATAACAAAAATGAACACTTGAACACATTAGAGCGATGAAAGTACCTAAAATGACAGAAACCACCTTTGGGAAACATTTATTGTACTTTTAATTTTTTAGTTTGGCCCATGTTCTATCAGCTACTACTGCACCCAGCCACCAGGGAACTATCGAGATGTTTTGGATTCACTTTTAGAAAGCTCTCATGTCATCCATCTTTATTATCATCTGGTAGCCATTAGTGGTGGGAATCACCAGAGAATCTACGATACGATATTATCACGATAATGAAGCCACGATTCAATATTATTGTAATTTTAAATAGGTTGCCATATGCTGAGTATTGCGATAAAATATATTGCGATATGTTACCTTTTTTCAACTAAAAAATGGCACCAAAGGAAAATTTTGTCAACATCAATTTAATTTTTAAGTTTTCAGTCTGTTCATCTCACTTTAGCCATTTTTTTGCAGCAGGGTAATGTATTTAGTGGACTGACACAGCAAGTGATTATATTATTCTAGTACAATGATAATAATAAGCTTTACTTATGAAATGCTTTTCAAAACAGAGTTACAAAGTGCTTTACATGTCAAGGATAAAACAGACAAGACATGAAAACAATAACCTTTAAAAGAACTGGTAAAAACAAATAAACTTAAAACTCGAGTAAAATCAGGAAAGGGGGACTTAAAAGAAATCACTGATGCGGCCGACTTGACTTCCTAGTAGCCTACCTAAAGTTTAATTTGTATTTGTAATATTAATAATTCATATGATAAAAAATTTTGATACTTGGCACTGTTACAATATGAGAAATATCGCGATACTAGGGATAGGGATTTTTCCCCTGCCCCTAGTGGCCATTGTGGAACATTATACATGTTGTGTTAGCATTGTGACAACGTTAGCATACTGACGTTAGCTCACAGTGCCAAAGTACAGCTTCACAGAGCTGCAAGCATGGCTGGAGACTCTCAAGGACTCCTACTTTTATGGAAGCGCAACAGCCAGCTCAAGCAGCGCTCACACAGTTTGGTGTTCTCCTTGAAATTTGTTTTGCCAGCCTGTGATATTTGGTGCCCAGCGCACACTGCTTGGTACACAGGTGGGAGGAGGGGAGGCACAAACAGGTTGGAATTTCATTCAGATGAGGCAGCACAGAGTGAGGTGTTAGTATTTTGGTGGAAAATAGGTCCTAAGAATGGATGTCTCAGAGCCACATGCGTTTCTTTAAGGTGCAAACGCTGTTGTGACACATTTTATGACATGACCTGCTGCTGTGGCTGATTGAGGCAGGCTGTAGCTGTGATTATGACCATAAGCATGTGATGACATAGCTTTGGCCATTGCTGTGGCTGCGATTGTGGCTGTAGGCATGAATGGGCTTGGTGTGGTTATGGGTGTGACACATCAGTTTATAATGGGTTTAACACTAACTACATGCTGGGGCTGTGTGAAGGCGGTCACTTTACATGGTTGTAGTGAAGCTGCTGTACTCCTGTGGTGTATTGGTAACACATCTGTCATATCTGATAGAAGCTCTTCATATCTCATATGGATTAATGCTTTCTTTGATAATGTTAATAGAAGCAGCAAAGAGTAGATATAGTGCACCTACCTTAGCCATATCCATAGCATCATAGATTCAACCACAAATGCAGCCACAGTCAGAGCAATAACTACACCCACAGCTTCGACCACCACAGCCAGACAGAGCAGCTGCAGCTGTGCTCACAGCCAGTGGCTGTATATTGTCAGAGCTTGGCCGTTTGAAAGGAGTAATGAGCAATAAATGCATAATATAAAGTGTCACATCATCTCTCCTTTCTGTAGTTTCTGCTGAACGTTTCCATAAACTGGACTGGACCAACACACTAACTGTTCCTATGGGTTGGGGGAAATGCACAAAAATATTTGAGTGAATGGAAAACTTAAAGCAAGGAAATGCAAAAATGGTTCAGAAAAAAATCCCCAGCATGACCCTTTGGAGGCTTTTTTATGTGGACACTAGGGGTGGGGGAAAAATCGATACAGCATAGTATCGCAATATTTTTATGTGGCAATATTGTATTGTCACACAGTGCCAAGTATCGATTTTTGTAATTATAAATTATCAATTAATTATTAAGTTTAAGTTTATGTCATCAGTTGCTTTTTCAGTCCACTAGATACATTTTGCTGAAAAAAAAAATGGCTAAAGTGAGATGAACAGACTGAAAACTATCCTATTAGATAAAACAGATGTTGACAAAATTTTCCTTTGTGGACATAATTTGCAGTTGAAGAGAGCACGGTCATGGTACATGGCTGTTTGCCGTTGTAGTTTGACGGTGACTGTATGTAAACATTAAATTTCCTGTGAAAACGGGAGTGTATCTTGAGAAAAGAGAATTTGACACAGTGTCCCAGAACATTAACAACCAACGCACCCAGGATACCCTGCATGTCATGTGTGGACGTGGAAAGTCCATGACCAGATGTCAATATGTGACGAGGTCAGAGTGACAATGTGTTGTTGAAAACAGGTAATAAAGTGTAATAGTGCTGTCCCAAACGATTATTTTTCTAATGATTAATCTAGCAATTATTTTTTCGATTCATCGACTAATCTAATGATTAATTTTTCGATTAGTTTAACGATTATTTTTTCGATTATCGATTATTTTTCCATTATTTGATAAATGAGGCAATTTAAACAATATGAATACCAAAACATTTCTTATTAACATTAACACACAGACACAGGTGAGCGGCTGCATTTTCTGACCCGAGTGAGACAATTATAACCGAGCCTGGCTTGAATTCGCAGCACGGCACTGTGTACACAGTTAATCGAGCGGAGCCAGTGTTGTGTACAGGCGTTGTCACGTACATAACAAATTCCAGCACTTGAGTAGGCCATAGCACAGCACTGCTACTGCCGCTGCACGCTGCCATTTTTTAGTTTGAACCGACGCATCGACGCTGATAATTCACGTTGACATATTTACGTGGTCGATGACGCTGACGCGTCGCCCCAGCCCTAAAGTGCAATATATCGCAATATATTTTATCGCAATACTCAGTGTATTGCAACACATTTAAAATCGCAATAATATTGTAGCTTGACTAAAGTATCGTGACAATAATGTATCGTGGAGCCTCTGGTAATTCCCACCCCTAGTGGACACTAGGGCTGTCAACGAATGTTCTAAATTTGAATTTAAATTCGAATGTGAAAAAAAAAAATGGACCTTCGAATGTGGAAATTGATATTCGATTGTGGAGAGAAAAAAAAAACACCACCGCAGCTGTCCTCTTTGCGAGTGGGCGTTGGCCTGGGCCGCTGCACTGAACGCACTGCTTGACACATTCGCTCACGGCTCGTGCAGAAAATAGAGCAGACGCCGAAACGATCGCTGCAGGGTGCGAGCCGGCCACGGTTTGGATGACACAATCGGTTAACATGGGCACTGAAAGGAAACTGGCTTCGCTTCGAGGCTATTCGCAGCGCTTCCGCGGGCGGTGTGGCCCTGGCGTGACGGATCAGAGAGGGAGGGCGAGCGAGAGAGAGGTCCGTGAATGGTTCGAACCTATGAGTTACTTTTAGAAGGAATATTCGAACATCATTTTTGAGCAATTTTGACAGCCCTAGTGGACACCCATAATGTCTGTGTACACAAGAGCTACCGCTTTGCACGTGTTGTTGCACTTGCGCAATTACATCAAGTCAAATCTCTTTAAATAGCACATGTAATATGATGGGTTGGAAGTAAACCTGCAACTGTGACTGCTGGAATCCAAAATCTACCAACCACTCAATAGATTACAATTTGTTTTTGACTGATGAGTGAAGCAAATCCAGCGGCCACTTGCATATTTTACCAGCATTTGCCTGGTAGCTGGAGCTAGTTTCAGGCATAAACTCAATGTGCTTCAAATAGAAAGCAAAACAAGAGACAAAGGTTACAAATGACAAAAACATATAAGATAAGATTAAGATAGGTCTGTATGTCTTGAGTGTTTCCTTATCCATATCTATGTATCTATATTATTGCTGTACGTGGTTCACATTGTATGGACTGAAAAAAATGTGTCATTTTTAATCACAAGTTGATTTAGATTTACTTCACTAAAAGATGACAGGGTGAGCTTAGATTCATTATAAGCCTTTGGACTCTATGCCACCCACCTTAAAAATCCTTTCTGTCTACTCTGCTTCAGTGTCAATGCTTTCTCACAAATAGGCTTTAGGAACTCTTTGATTATACCTTCTGATGGCTTTATTTGTCTTTGTAATGTAAGAGCTGGCCAAAGTGAGACAGCACAGCGAGCTGCTAAGTAGGACCGCAGTCTGTCGGCCACTGAGCTGCTCCATCAGAACAGCTGGGGGTTAAGTGCCTTGCTGGAAGGTAAAATGCTGGGTCTGTATTTGCAGACACTTTCTCATTCTCATCTCCCTGCCCAGGTTTTCCCAACCAGTCCAGGTACTTAAACTGGTGACACAGTGGATACGAACCCATTTGTCTTAAAGCTTTCGCACTACCGGCGTGTCATGGCTTCAGCTGCCCTTATGCAAATACAGTATGACTGCATACATGAAACCTCTTCATTAAGTCGTAATCATGGACTGTGAGAAATGTGAAAAAGTCATTATCCTCCTGCAGTTCAGGTGAAGAAGCGTATTTGCTGATGATTTTATTGTAACCGTGTAACCCTTTTGCTGTCAGCGATTACATGATTATCAGTTTCTTATGATACATTTTGACTTTTTCTCATTTAATATCTTGTAACTGCAGCTTTTTGCCAAACTATCTCCAGTTTGGTCCTTCGAATTTACCGAAAATCATTACTGTACTCTCAACACTAATGTCCTTTTTTACCTCAGCCCCTCTAAACTGCTGCTGCTGCAGAAAGGGGTTGGAAAGGGCTTTTTAGGGCTATGGGGGAGGGGGTGAAAGGGTGAAGAGTGAGGTGAATCTGTGGTGCATTGTGGCTGCACATTAATTGAATGGGCTTGGGTCCTGAATCCCTAATTAGGGACAATGACTGTGACATGGGCAGTGCAGAAGCAGAGAGCTCTTCTGAGAGGTAAGTGGGGAGTTGAAGGACAGCCACGGGAAAGCACCTTACACTCCTCTCATACGGCATCCTCCAAAAGCCTTAAGAGACTATTGTGTGAGTGTACCACCGCACACACACACACACACACACACACACACACACACACACACACATACACATACAAATGAAAGAGAGGTGGGGTGGAGTAGGGGGTAGAAGCGAGATGGCGCTCCAGCAGCCTCTTCTCGTCTCTTCCTTCTTCCAGCTCATTGACTGATGTCACGGGGAGAGACTGAGAGGGGGGAGCTGCACCACTGGGGGGGAAAGAAACGGAGTGACGTGAGAGTGCAACCCACGTCAAGGGAAGAAAATAAACACCTAAGCCCATCAGGCTGTGGCGGTGTGTTTATGAGTGTATGTTTGCCGTTGTATATTCACAACATGAAATTGGTCTGTGTTTATGCGAGCGGCACGTTCTGTTGCTGCGAACAGGCGTCTTTGCACCATATTGCAACTTAATGAGTTCATGTGGAAATATGTCTTTGTGACGGCTGATCAAAACACTGACTGTTAAATGATGGTTCAGTTACACTACTTGATTTAAAACACCAATTTCAAGCCATATTTTATTCCACCGGACAATTTCGGTCAGTTTGAATCTCAAATATCAGTGTGTTTACAAGTGTACTAGAAACCACCCAATTAAAGCTACTATGTGGAATTTAAAAATTGCGTTTTTGGTGCCCCTTGCTGGTAATATAAAAAATGACAATGGCAGAAAGCAACAATTCCGGTTGTCTCATTTCTCTACAAAACAAACAATAAACAAAATGCCTTCAGATTAATTCGAAAATTCTCAGGTCTCACGTATAAAATATTTTTATCTCGGCCAATCGTAAGCCATGCATATCTCAATCATGTGTTTGGTTGTGTGTGTGAGTGTGTGTATCTGTCTGAAGCTAACCTCACAAACTACTGGACCAATCAGCCTACATTTTTTGTGCCATTTAAGACTGTATGCTCAAGGATCTCTTGTGATTGTGGTGATTCACAATTGTTGAAAAACCTGCTTTACTGACTGTTTTATACCATCACTGGCCGCTAACTCCTCACTCCACTTTCCGAAAAGTTGCCTAGCTAAAGAATACAAGCATTACCTAGCTTTCCTAGACTGTTGCAGGCCACATTTTGCCCTTCATCATGACTCAATGAGTGACATCAAAAGAAAAACGTGGCCTGATTTTGGACTGGAGCATCTGCAGATTAATTCCATACCTGATATGTTATGATCTACTAAAGTTCGGCACGTTACGAGATGAATTCATTTCAGTTTTTCATTATCCTCACCACCATCTTGACTGTAAGAAAGCCAGGAGGGACAATTCCACTGGGCACAGTTGCGCCATGTTCCCAGCTGCCATGGCGGTTTCATTCCCTCTGCCGCACGGTGTCTTACCACACTGGGAATGTTCAGGAAGCAGAGCGTTTAGCCTGCCAGATTTTGTAGACTTGCAGATTTTGTTGATTTGGCCATTGGTAGGTTAGTAGACTTTTATGTCTGTTTTGAGATGAGACACTTAGTGAGTCTTTCTTCAAACTTGCTTTAAGTTGTTTTCACATTAAACATTCTCCATTGGCTTTGGGAGCTTGTTGGAGAAAACACAATCACAGTTTTTGAGTTTAAGATGAAATTCTACTAAATAAAACAAGCATTTGCAACTTTTTTTGTGCTGTTGTATGAATGAAATGTAAGCATCTATGTTCAGCAATTAAAGAGAAACATCAAGTGATGTCACTTGAGTCAGCATTGGTTGAGTCTGAGACTACAAATTTGAAAACTGAAATATATCCAGGATGGAGTTAGAAACTTACCAGACCTTTTTGCTTGAGGCCACATCAGCTGCTGCTAACATGACACACCTGAATCTCCAACCACACTGTTGGTGGTCAAGTTGCATTGTAGGTGATGTAGGCAACAGGTTTTAACAGGGAAGAAGAATTTGCTGAATATAACAAGCTGACATCTCTGGTCCTTTTTTTAAACTGTCCATCGTGAGCCTTGCTATGTTATAGAAGTGCAACACTACATCTTTCACTCTGAGAACACTTTTATAAATGAGCCCTCTAAATTGCACATCAATCTCTTAAATGCATGCCCAAATCTAAGCTGGTTTCTTTGGATGTTTCTTGATTCTGTGCCTGCGCCACAAAGATGAGGAAGTGAGCAAGGTGCCAAGTGTTGTGTTTGAAAAAATCTGTGGCATTGCTTGTTGGCTTAGCGTAAAGGTGAAGCAGCTTTCATGTCCCAACCGACACCAAAAGTAAAAGAAGTTGTATCAAGCTGCTTTTTTAATTTTAATCAACATGAAATACACTTAACACACCTGACTCCAACACAAACAAAATCGCTTCCCTCTCCTTATGGCACAAATAAGACATACCGGATAGCCTTCCAGATAATTTTATGATTAAACAAACTAATTTTACTGGAAAATTCAAGTTACTTTGAACAATGTGAACACTGTAACTGAACTATTACCTTGATCTGGGTGTTGTCAATAAGCAGTTTCTTTGTCTGCATGAGAAGAGAAGTGAGAGTAAAGTGTGGAGTGCTTAGACAACAACGTCCACTGTGTCTTCTAATGAATGTGGGACATGACAGGATTTACAAACCGCTGGGGAAAATCAAACGTTGGCCAGAACCAATTCATGATTCCCAGCAGCTCGTTTACGTGTGTTTAGCCTGGTCAATCAATACTGTCTCCAATACCGTCTGCAGTCCTCCAGGTGTGGTGTAACAAGCGGATGCAGAACAGCAGCGGCGGTTTGTGTGAGCATATTTGCGTCCTACAGAGAGACACAGCTGGATCCTCCAGGCCAAGGGTGTCAGCCAACCAGCCGGCTCACCCTCCCTTCCTTCACTGTTCTCCCTCTCCCCCTCCTCCCCTCCCCTCCCTCCTACGGGCCTCATTATGAGAGGGAGAAAGCTCACGGATACCCTCTCCTCCCCCAACTCCCACTGCACCATGGTCGTGGAGAGAGACAGCGAGAGGTGGAGGAAAAAAAAAAACAAAAAAAAAACGAGTCAGGTGCTAAATGTGAACGTGGATTAGTTTCTATGCCAACGGCGGGAGGACGCACTCACGCAGCCAGCCAGCCAGGGTCCCTGCAAGACACTTGTTTTTGTCCCTCTTGTTTTCTCTCCTCGCCTGCCCTCCCCTCCCCTCTCCTCCGTGCTCTCTCTATCAGTAGGGGAGATAAGGCTGGGCCCTGTGCCTGGTATTAAACCTTATCTCTCCAGCTGGGGCTAAGGCCTGCTGGATTTGGCTACACAGGCGCTCCAGTTCAACTCAAACATGCCTTGTTTTAATGGCCACCCATTAGCATCACCTGCCACCAGGAGGCTGGTTTAAAATAGGTCTGTTGAGTTTTTAGTTTCCATCCTGCTCATGCTGTGTCTCGTCACCAAGTCTTACAACGTATATAATCTCTCTCTGAACTTTTGCATGCATGCAGAGAAATATTTTAATTGATTTATAGGACTTTTCCCCGTTCTGTTTACACTGCCTCTCCACTGGAGCTACAACCATCATTTTCTTTGTGTGATATTTCCTCCTGATGCTGCTGTCCCTCTCTCTGTAAGGGTTGAGAGAGAAGGAGAGAGGCTGGGTGGGTGGGAGGGAGGATGGAGAGCGATAGACAGGGAAGAGAAGATAGACAGAAAAAAAGAGGGAGACAGGGGCAAATAAAGCCAGGGGAGAAAGCAGGAGAGGGAGACAGAGGAGATGAGATGGGAGGGGAGGAAGGTGCACACACACATACACTCAGGCATGCAGGCAGGGAAGCAAGCAGGAAGGGGTTAAGGTGAAAACAATAACAAGGGGAGCGGGGAGCGTGCGTCTGTGTGCGGCTCCCTGGAAGTGTCAGGCTCTCTGTTCATTGACAGTGTCGTGCACCCGCCGCCCCGAGAGCGCCGGCAGCCTCACAAAGACAGACAGCTCGAATTAATCCCACGGGGGGAGTGCGTGACAGTTTGGCAGAGCGGAGAATTGAAAGGGAGGAGGATGCCGAGAATGGGGAAGGCGCGAGCATTTGTCAAATCATAATTAAATGATGAATCACTATTCCGTTATTAACGATATGCCCACCCGAACCTTCCTTGTTACAAAAAAAAAAGATGGAAATGGAGAAATGAACGACCACCGGCATTGTGGCCGCTGAAAAAAATAGAGGATTTATTGCCCGTTCCCCTTATTTTACAGGGTTGTGGTTGCACACAAAGTACCAGTTTGTTGTTAATGGTTTCTAGTCTTTTCTATGCACACAATCAAGATAGTTTGAAATCATATTATCCAAACAAATATGCCTTCTAAATCATGCATAAATAACATATATTTCTAAACCATTATTTTGCCAAACCAAAGTATTTTCCATGTAATGGTAAGATTGGTGTCTGAAAATCACTTATGTGCGTGTAACTGTGCCTACCCACACAGTGTGGACTTATTGTGCCAGTCAGATTTTTAATTAACAGTGTCTAGGCCTACTTCTTATTATTGTGTTGTCAAACTAATCGTCCACATTGGTGTGGGTGTGTTACTAAAGGAGAGATGATAAAACACAATCCAGGAAGTTCACTTTGACTTAATCATCAATGAGGTGCGCAGTGGTTTCAAACATTATGAGGAAGGATATTACAACTCAGAGTTATTACAGTGACAATAATTTTATCCCCTCTCTTGTCAGTCATGTGTAGAATAGTACTATTATGACGTTGACACAGTAATGTACCTGGAAGGTATGCGTGTGCATGTTTGATTGGTGCTGGATTTTGCATTTCCCTGTCAAAGCCCTCTGAGTTAGGAACCCTGCTGTGCCATTGAGTGGTCTCCATTGACATGAATGAGGAGGCTGTGTTTCTTTTTAGGTTGGCTTTTAATGTAACATCTTGTGAATTAATGTGATGATTAACCTATAAAACAGCTTTCTTTGATAAAAGCAGCTCATGACACCAGTAACTCAACACTTATCAGCATTCATACAGAACTGTCACTTTTGTATTCAAAGTTCAAACCACTCGAATATTAGCCACAACGATGTAGCTAAATGTCTAACCAAAATTCACAGTGTGCAAGTTTAATAGACCTTGCCTTGTACTCCAGTAGGGAGAGGGGTGTTCGTAAAATTCACTGTCACTCTGCTCAGTTGCGTGTCTGTTGTTGTTCTCTTTGTAATTACAAAATGGAGGGAACTAGCAAGGCGTGCTGAGTGGATAATCATGGCCCCAAACTGTTTTAGAGGTAATGTGTGGAAGGATTTAAGGAGGATATCACATCAGGGACCAGGCCCAGATCCCAGCACACTTTACCCCAAAGTCCAGTTTGTTTGATTAGTGTGAACACTGTGTACCGCACCACTCGGGCTGCTCCCAACTAAGAATTTTCCTAGTCAACCAATTGTCGTCATTTAGGGTCATTAGTCGACTAGTCGCCTGCATGTTTACGATATTAATTTAATCATTAAATTACATATTTTGGGCGGGGCAACACAATGGTTTGAGTTCAAGGTGTGAGAAAGAATAGTCTCAGTAACATTGTTAACACTGTGCTACATTACAGAGAAATACAAAACCGTACTAATGAACCTTCATTAATATAGGCCTATATTTTATCTACAAGTGCACGTCACACACTGAGCGAGCCGCCTGTTAATGACGCTGTGGGCTAATGGGCATGTAGCTACTTCCATGTTTCAGATGATACGTCATGTTTGTAGTCGACCAATGAAGATGAGTTTACATATCACCTTGGGTTCGTCCTTCACCTTCTCAAAATGATCCCACACTTTGGATTTCCTGCCCAACATGTTATTAACTAGCCTGTGGAATAACCGCAGGTACCAGCCCTGGAACATGACTCCTCTCTGACTGCTGAGCATGGCCACTTCCTGTGTCTGTCCTTTCAAATTAAATTCCCAAATGGTCCAGTCATATAGGTTTTTGATTTATTTTGACAAGGCGCAGCTCCTATTAGAGTTTCTCGCTTTTTGTTTTCCCTGCAACCAACCAACCACTGATATCTGAACTCTAGTGTCCTTTGTGGTTAACTAATGTTTGGTTGACTGTTAGGGGGCAGCCCTACATACCTCTTGAAAAGGTGATCTCGGGTAAGGTTCATGTGTACTGTGTAGAGTTTGCATCAGGTGTGGAAAAACAACTTGGAAAAACATGGAAATGGAAAGCTATTCAACACAGGCAGTTGGCGAGTAGATTTGCAACGGCATTTATTAACCCTGCTGGTCTCCTCTGAGATCTGCCTATGCCCACAACATGCGTCAACCCAGCTTCTGAGCTGCACAGCTTTGGGTGATAAAGTAGGAAGGCAAATGAATGGGTCATTCATAACATTGTCTCCAAGATAGAGGCAACAGTGGGGATAATGTGAAGGTCGACTTCATTGTATGGGCTTTGGATCTTGCGATTTGTGTGCTTTTTTACACTGTAGTGACAGCAAAAAAAAAGTCACGTAGATGGTGATGGTCATATTACTAAACTCATTCAGTCCCGGTTCTTTCACCTATACTATTACTGAAAAACTTGGAACTCCTAATGCATACCTTAATCTTTTCTCACCTAGATTACTGTAATCTCCTCTTTACTTGCATTTCTCAATCCCCTCAAACTTGTTTTTATCTAGTACAAAAGGCAGAGGCTACTGTAAATAAAAACTAGTCCTTGGCCCCACATCACCTAATTCTTGCCTCCCGTCATTGGCTTCCTTAAGGCTTTGCAGGGCATGGCCCCCGCAAATAAAGTTGTTTAGCTCCTGTTCTCTTTCCACTACTCTGATCATCTGATTGAGGCACTTTAGCTTTTATTCCCCATTATTTTTAAATCCAGTGGTGACTGTGCTTTTGTGGTTGTAGCTCAGAGTCTGTGAAGGAGCCCTCCCCATTCAATCAGAACGGCTGAATCTTTGGATAGATTTCATAAAACTCATTTCTATAGGTTAGCCTTTTTTCAATAAGCATTCTCTGTTTGTCTTCAATAATTTTGTTTATTTTGGATCATGTACTAACTTATTAAAATCCTTTCCTATTTGTGAAGCAAAACTGTGTGTTTTATAACATGCTAAACAAGAAAATCGTCCTCAGGCACGTTACGAATCAATTGTACCTGATATGAAATCACCCTAAGATTAAATCTACAGTTTATAAATTTAAGACTGTTTGTACACTTTTAAAATTGCAGCTGTCTCACAGTAATGTTAACACAACAACAAATCTGAGTTACCTGGTAGCATGTCACTTAAAAGAGATACTTTGCAGATTTTCAACCAGCTTTGTACCATAATACTGGGCATAGTGTGTGTAAATGAACTGTGGTAACCTTCCCTCTATCCAACTAGTGCTTGATCTCCCTGCTCGCTTCTCAGCAAAACTCCGCCGGATGACTAGTTTTGGGTCTGGTGGAGTTTTGTTAGCTCTGGGGCTGTTGCTCAAACTACAGGCTGTACATTGGCTTTTTTGTGTTGCCTGCTACCCATGCTACCACCATGGACACAAAGAGTACAGAAGTGGATCGTCATTTAGTCCTGGTTTATAGTTGGTGACAGCCTGCTGTTACTGAAACTGTATTGCGATCTGTGAGAGTTTCATTCAGTCCACAATAAATTGGAGAAACCCCAGTCAGATAGTGTGGAGGGAGGACATGCACAGCTGTGTGATCTCAGCCAGACACCTTTGTGTCCTTAAGGAGCAACAGCGAAGATGAGAGATGCCACAGTGCAACTGAGTTTACTACTCACCCAAACATGGTCGCCTTGTGGCAAAGCTTTTCTGAATAATGTGACTCTAAATGACTGAGAATGTCTACATACATTAAAAAAGTATTTATCACTAATTACAGATTGATTGGTGCGAGCAAAAAGCAGATATACTGTAACGAAGTGTAAAATATTATAATAAGCTGAAAAATTTCAATCATTGCATCTGTTTGTTTTCTGTTTTTGCATGTTCAGGCATGCTGTCCATCTTTTCTCATGCTTAGTTTAATTTCCTAACACTGTTCAAGCTTTTCAAGGACATACATCCAAACATTACTCATACATTATTATAAACCTTCCTCATGAGGAGAGTCCAGTTGTCTGTAAATTGGCACTATTTTATTTATTTATTTGGATAAGGTCGGGGTTCATTGCACAAAAACCACTATCCTAACATGAACATTTGTAAAGAGTAAATTCCTCTTCAACTGAAAGTGGTTGTCATTATAGGTTACTCTAAACTAAATCAAATTTGGTCAGTTCTCAGAGGTTGTCAGACTTTGATCAAATACAAAAACTGTGACAAAAATGCCGCAAACAAAAGTGAGGATAGCCACTTTTATTTGGGAAGTATTCATTTTTTGAGTCCTTGTCAGCTGGGCGTAACGGACAAAACCATAGTGTTGTATGGAGTGTGTTAGGGTCAACAACACAGTTAACAGCTGCAAACGTTTGAAAGGCTATCACAGGGTTAATTTTTGTAGATTTTTCCATAGATTCATCCAGTTCTTCTGAACTGAAGAAGCTTCCTGGATAAGAGGTGAAACTCAAACAAGTCCAGTTGCCAGTGATCTAGCACTTGGAATTACCTTCACCTGGATGACAGAGAATCTTCACCAACATCTTCCATAGATTTACAACTTTACTGCAGAATGTACTGGATTCTATATAATGGTTGACACTCAAACCAAGATACAAACACTGTTATTGGTTATCCACAAACTAATAACACAGTTGGGAGACATTGAAAGCCAGGTAAAACAGCCTGTATCAATGACAACATTTCTTTTGATATTCCGTTTTTTTGAGTGGAACAAGAAGTTGTACAAGAAGTTCTTGTACAACGTAGACAACTTGCAGGCTCCTTCAAACAGGAAGGTAACCTGAAACATACAAGCCAAAGACAAACAAGGCTGGGCAAAACAAAAAAAACACCATTTTGCCTCTGTACACACACAAAATCTGTGGTGTACTTTTATACTTATTTATACTTGTAGTACAGTGCAAAAGGCTTCTTTGACACCCCATGTGCCTTTTTAGGCCTGATGGGCTTCCTTTGTCTCTTGATCCATGTTTGAACCACACATCACTTTTTCTACTCTAATGTTGTTCTATTCTGAATCTCACTTAGGCTCGTTATTGGTCACATCTTTAATTACACTGGTCCTCAAAAATTTAACCCGAATGCTGACAATATTGTAATCTGTAATAGTGTTTACTATTTTTATGTTCATCAGTGATACAGCTTTGGCAGAGAGCCATTCAGAAAGGACATTAGAAACCCTACAACCAAAAATCCCTAAAGCTAGTAGAGAAACAGCCACAGTTATTTTCCTGTTAGGTGTTAGCTGATTTTCTAAGGTCACTAATGGATAGCTGTACAGCGTGCCTGGATCTCTGGGTTTTATTGCTTGCATTTGTAGACATATACAAGCATGCACAGGTATACATACATGCATACATACTGTCTTCTTTCATCCTGATGCACAGTCAAACACATTTTTAGTTTTTTCAAAATTGAGTGTAAAAGTGGGATGGAAAAGAGAAAGCACTCTGGTTCAGAGGAAGTTAATAACACTAAATTATCTGGATGAATGTACCAAAAATAGTTTGAGGTGGCAGATAAAATGGTCTCAAACAACTTGGAATATGAAACAGCATTAATTAGCTCTGTCCAGATCGTGATGGAGCTTTACACCTGTCTGATTGCTCACTGAGCTGCCGAGCAGTTGTAAACACCTGATACCTATAAGCCTAGACATAAATGATTTCCAATATCTCTGTATGTGGCAATCAATACCTGAAAAGGAGGGTAAATCAGACTTCTAGGTGCTGAAAAATCTGAAGATTAACATGTTACATACATACCTACATACATACATGCTTAATGCTTCTAATAGTTGAAGTAGACACCAGAGATGCTTTGCTTTAAGCAGAAACTGCAGGTGCTACTTGAGATATGGTGTTGCAAGTTCCTCCTCTTGGCAGTAATCCTTGGTGGAAGGGTGGTCAGAGTATTCACATTATTAAGAACCCCTCCAAATCTTCAGCAGGTATCTCAGGGTCACAAGCATGTTGCTTCATAGCCTCTACATTAGCCGTTCCTTGCAGAAGGGTTCCAACTGTGGTCTTTCGTCAACCACAACCATCTTTAGCTGGTCTTGGCTGCCATGGCTATCTCTCCAGTGACTTTCTTTGGCTGTTTGGATCCCAAGATGTCCTTCTCTAAGAATTAGCGCGCTGATATGTCATGCCATCTTTTGACAAGGGCCTCATCAATAAAAGCCTGGCACTTGGCTTACTTCAACTTGTGAGACATGGCTTCGGGTAGTGCTGCTTGGTGTTTGACCCTCCGCAGGTCCATCCATTTGGCAATTTCAGCAAAGACTTTGTTGTGCCTCCACTTGTATTTGGCTTCTCCCAGTGTTTTAGTCATCCAGTCAAGATGTGATTCAAAGTGCAAAAAGTTGCTCCACACTGCTTGCAGGTCTTGTTCTTTGCCCCACATCTTTAGATTATTTGGAGTTGGCAAGAGGTTAGCCACAGAGCATAGGAGATGGTCAACTTACCCAGCTGGGCACTCCAGAGTTCCTTCCAGGACAGCAATTGCTCAAGTGCCTGGTGTCACTGCATCCACTGTCCCTGGCAGGCAAGCCCTGCCGCTTTTACGTGCCGGTCCTCTTCTTCTGCCTCTCAGACCCTTTCCACCACGAGTTCTGCCTTGACTCTGGCATTGGCCTTGCTTCATCTCTTGGCACTGTAGTTTCCAAGTCCTAGTCATCCTTGACAGACCTCTCTTACAATCTCCTGATGTTTCCAGTGCACATTCCATCCATCATTGCTTCCTGAGCCTCCCACTTCCTGACACAATTGATTGTCTTTTAGTGTGTCAGACTTTCTTATCCTCAGACAGAAGCAGCATGCTGACTGCTCTTGCTTTGGTGGCTTTCAGTTGTTCCACTGCAAGTGAGACTGGTAAGTGAAGCTTGGAGGTCTGAAAGCTGAAACACCCACAATCTCTCCATTGCTTCCACGTGAGTCATGGGAAACTTATACAACGAGAATGACCATTTCAGTCTGGGTATGATGCCATGCTGGAAGCACCACGTCTTAAACCTCAATTGTCTTGAGCCAGATGTTTGATGGAGCTGTAGTGTGTTTGAGGTTGTTGCTGTCCTTCCGGGTTCTGTCATCATTCTTTCCAAGGCATTTGATTACTTGTTCTTGAATTACTGGAATCTCAAAACCTTTGAATGCTGAAGATCTTTCTTGTCAGCTTTCCTTTTGGGATACTCAGGCTACTTGACTTACCTGGTTTAAATTGCATCCTTGACCACTGAGTATTGTTATGACGTTTGGTTTCATCGATGATCTAGCTGTTTACGCCAGACATCCAGAGTACTATGGGACTCTCCTTTTTGGACACTAGGGTCAGTGTACTCAAGGTAAATGGATAAGATGTTAGTCTTTTGGCAGTGATGGACCAGAATATTTTCTCTTAGATGTCTAGCAGGGAGATCTCTTGAAACTGGTCAAGTCCTGACAGGTTCAGTTGCTGCTTCTTCTTCCAGAGTGTCTGCAACAGCTTTGAAAGCCTCATCAGTACCTGTGGGCAGTCTTTGTAGATCTTGTAAGTGGTGCCTGATGGTCCTGGAGCAGATTACTGCACTGAGTTAATCAAGGGTGAAGTCTGCTAAGCTATAAGGGGTGTGTGGCTTAAGTATTGGTAGCTAGAAAGGACAGTCCCCCAGTGTGGTTTCATTTTTGCTTGATTATTGCCTGCCCCTTTTGTTGTGTATACACGACGCCCGCTGATTTGTGTGGGTTATAGTACACTTTTAATAACAGTAAATGTTTTAATAGCTAGTTCTATTGTTGCATTTACTTTAATGGAGGTTGCAGTGTTGAGCCTGTGCACTGGTGATAGATGACCACCATGCCCTGCAATGCTTCTCCCTGCTCTCTGCTTTATGACAGCAATGGACCTCCAGATAAGATAAACTTTTCAGTGAAAAACACAACAAAGGGCCTGCTGCATATTCCCCTCTAAACATGGGCACAGATACAGGATTCCTACTGGCTAGAGGCATATGCTTTCACAAAATCAATTCAGTGTGTGTCTGCGTGTTTTGTTTTTGAGCTCTGCTTAGCAAAAATATATGAGTTTGTGAACCTCCTTTTGACAAAAAGGTATACTGTGTATATATGCGTCTTCTGTGAATATAGTGCATGGGTTGTGTGATTCAAAAACAGCACAATATGATCCGTACATAAAAAACTCACCATAAAAAATAGACACCAGTCTCTTAACCAGGATGACCATAAGCATTATGAAGGATGTTTCCAGTGCTTTGTCCCCAACAAGCCTCTTCACAAGTTATTAACTCTTCAATATAAGAGCATACCTGGCAAAGAGAGGCATCATTGAAAACTATTTTCCCCCCATGCCATATAAACTGCCTATTTCCTGCAGCGTAAGGAGCAGGAGTACAAATCCTGGAAGCTTGGAGAAGAAGTCGGAGCAATTAAAGAGCCATTAGCAGCACCTATCTGAAAAAGCCATTAATCAAGAAGCAGCAGTGCCGCTCACAATGGCATGCACAATGTACACCAAGGAGAATGAACGACAGATGATTAAATGAAAGATATCTCTATTTGTAAAGTGTCTCTCCGGGCTAGATGCATGCAAAGCACTATCAAGACCAGTTCTATTTACGCAGAGAGAGAAAATTGAAGATGAGAACCAGTACTGTCTCAGATTTGGACAAATGGACTCAAACCCTCTTTTCGAAAGCATTCATTGGGATATAGGAGACTGTGAGGCAAAACACCTGAGGATAAAAATAGATGGTTTTCTTCCTGAAAAAGGTTCTTCTTAAGTGAGAGTGAGAAATTCTGAGGTCATACATATAGAAACAGAATTTCAGCCACTGACTGCCTGTTTTAAGGATAAGGCTGGCAATGGTCTATATTTTTCTTAATGTCAACAAATGAAAAGACCAAACCCAACAATGTGATAGTCTGCTTCTCAATACTTTCTGACTGCCTGGTCCCTGTCAGTCTCACTGTGGCCCATCTGTTCTTGTTTACTTTAAAAATGGGTCATAAAAATATATAGTTGCAGTTTAGAAAAAGGGCAAAATATTTCCCAAAAGCAATTGGGCACTAGTTTTAAGCAAATGTTAGCCAAACATAAGTAAACATGCATCTGATGGGGACTGTTTTCTGCTGTGGACTGATAGATATTTGTTGCTGTGGTGAGTATTTAAAGAGGACCTGTTGTGCTCATTTTCAGGTTCATGCTATTTTGGGTTTCTACTAGAAAACGTTCACATGCTTTTATTTTAGAAAAACACTTTGTCTTCCAACACATTCTCACTCCGACCACGTCACATATCCACATTTGGTCATTGACCGTCCACATCCTGATACGACGTGAAAGATACCCTGGGTGTGTTGGCTGTTCTTGGACACCGTGTCAAGTTCTGCCTGTTGCATGTATTGTCTTCTTTCAAAATACACTTTCGTTTTTACAGGAATTTACCGTTTGCATACAGTCTCTTTCAAAATAAATGCACTACATCAGTACAGCACCGCGAATTGACGTTTTGTTTTTCCTTCAACAACTAATGCACGTGGTTGGGTTTAGGCAACAAAAGCACGTGGTTAGATTTAGGGGAAAAGAACAGGGTTGGCTTTGTAATCGTATGGGACGTGAATGCTGCTCTCCCAAGTGAAAGTCAGTGTTTGTTAGACCCATCCACCACATCTCCCGCCCGCCCTACTTGGACTTTGGCCACCTTAACTTTGATTCTTGTCCTGCCATGTGTCCCCCTGATGCCGCCAAGTGCCGTTAAAGTATAATGACGACCGGCCACATATAATGCAGATGTTAAAGGATGTTTTTTTGAAGTCAGTGTCTGATGCCGCAAGTGACTGCCCAAGCGCCAAACTTCGACAACAGCAGGATGGTGAAGGTGGAAATGGCTAAAAATAAACTACAATGAAGGAACATGTCACTCAGTGCAACAGCCATATGTTTTCTGTGGATTTTGGACAACAATCTACAGGACAGAGAACAAAAGAAAACAAAAAACAAACAAGCTAATACTTGCTACACAGACAGTACTTGTTAGTAGGATTCATTTATTGTTGGTTTTGGTCTTTATGGGATTTGATGACAATAAAAAAATATGGAACATCGCCTTTTTATTCTTTAACTGTGCTACAACTGCTGAAATGGTGAAGTACATGCACATTTTAAAGGGAGAGGGATATAGAATATAAATATGGATATTATCGATTGCATTACTCAGCCATATTGTATAAATACTGTCAAAAATATGGCAGCCGCACATTAATTAGGAGTATTGATAAAACATCAGGGACTCTGCTGGTTCAGCAGGCCACACATTATTAGGGAAAGGTTAAGTGCCCGGCCGACATTTAATTTCCTTCCTCCATCTCTCTTTCGCTCTCTGTCTCTCTCACCATCTCTCTCTCTGCACGACGTTCTTTCCCTGGCTTTCTTATTCTTCTCTTCCACCTTTTTGGTTCTCCCACTCTACATTTTTCCTTCCTCTTTCGCCTCCTTGTTCTCCTTCCTTCCTACATAAACACTTGAATCATAATTCCTTATATGAGATTTTATAGAGGGCTAAGCTGAGCTGCAAAGAAAAGTTGGTTTCCTATTGGTTCCCCACAGTCATTTCATGCACACACACACACACCACACACACACACACACACACACACACACACACACCACATCTCACTGTCATTTAGCAGCATCCTCTTCAGCAACACGCTTGCAAGATGGATGCCCTCTCACACGCATTTATCCGCCAGCACCGCGGTGCTTTATTATCTAATTTTGACAGCCCGGTCCCGCCCATCGTGCCGCTGTACTGCTGCCGACGTTTCCCCCAGGGACAGTCTGGGCGAGGCCTCTGCTGAACCCAATCGCAAAGTGCTAAACGTGCAGCGCAGCACGAATGCTAATTTACTGTAACCAACACGCTGATAGACCTCCTGTCATTGCAGCTACCCCTTCAGCCCCGTCTTGGCTGTCCCCATTACTGCTAGTGCTCCCACCAAAAATACACACAAAACACGCGCACATAAACAAACAGGCCAGCATTGCTCAGCTGGGCTGATTTTTTATTTTTCTGTAGTCCATAAAAATCTGCATCTTCAATGCTGTCCAGGGTCCAAGGTTTACTGGGGCTGATAAAAATGATGATTTTGAGGGAGAGTGTCTGCGCCTGAGGGGGAGATGACAAGACAAGATTGAAATGTGTGTGGAGCTCTCCCAGTCGGCTGTGATGAGGGATGGCTGTCCGCTCTCTCTGAGGTCTGAGTGGATGAAACATTAAGCCACCTTAGGATAACTGATGGTAGGTTGATGAATGGTTGTAGTTAGCATCATCGCCATTCATCACCGTGCGGAGAATGATTGTGATTCATCAAATCCACTGGTTTGCATTAGGATTAGCTTATGCTTGTTTTTCACGTCATCCGAACTGTGAGGCTTGTCATCAAGGTGTGACGGCCGGCCTCATCAGGCTGTCATACTTTACCTTGACAAGTGACAAAAATGTATTTAGGTTTTGCTGGATGCTTTTAGACAGCTCTAGGGTCTGCAAGAGCTGATTTCAAGTCAGGGACAATGCAAATAGGATGTAAAGACATTAGATCTGAGGCAAAATGTGATCGCATCCTTCCAATTATCAGCAGAAAAGAGTGTATCGAGATGTGTTGCACATATGTGATTCAAACATTTTTCCTTTCCGGGCTCATACTTTACCAAAGTGAGATAGAAAACTCTGAAATGGACTGTCAGCCCAAAGCCTACCGTTCAGCCCATGATGGAGTGGGAAATCAGGTATTTTCCTTAGAGCAGGCAGTGCTCGCTGAATACTTTCTCCACTATTTCAAATGGCACAGGGAGGAGTTTTCCTCTAGGCATTTATGACCCATGGTTCTGTATATAACGTCTCTTCGCTTGCAATTGGATCCAGTGTTTTTTAACACTGTAAAATCGGCATTTATCTCAGAATTCAAAGTCATTTTGCTCTTGCCTGTTATTTCCAAGATTTTTGAATTGCGGAAACCCTTTGGTAACGTAGGGAGGCAGCGTATGCAATCAGCTCCGTCTTTGTTTTGTATTTCTTCCTGAAATGAGCAAATGTCATCAGCCAGAAAAACACATTTTTTTTCTCTGCCTACTCACTTCTCTGTAACAATTCAACAACAGTAATAAACTCTGTGATTTGAAGATGAATAAGATGCTAAGAAGAACATTGTTCTCACAAATCTCCATGTTTTTCACCAAAACAATAAGTGGTTTTGGCAAAAAAATTATATTTTTCGTAGAGACAATTGTCAAAGCAAACTTGGGGGCGTTAGCTCTCGTGGACTTGAGACTCTTTGTGGCACTTTTCGCCCCCTCCTAAAATCGGATAATCCTCATTTTATGTCCACGGTTTGCCACTGTCGTGCGGTGCTTCAGCCATTGAATTGGTAATTTCATTCCAATCCCCCCCAAGGCTCGCCCTGCAGTCCTAACCGCCCCCTCCTCCCCTTCCCAATCCTTACATGCAGGCCCTGCATTTGGTCAAATTGCCTAAACCCTGAGCGATTGTAATTTCTGAAGAGGCTGCCGAGTGGTGCTTTGAAGGAGGGGAGGAAGGAGGGAGCAGAGCAAGACTGAAAAAAAAGAAGAGGCAGTGATGGCAATGGCATTGGGCATGCAAGAGCTAGAAGCTAGGTGAGAGTGGGGAGGGGTGTGGAGGATGGATGGATGGATGGATGGGGAGGCGGTGTTAAGTGCTCTCGCGGAGGAGTCGAGCCCTCCCTCTCGCTGGTCACAGCCTCGCTCTCGGCGGTCTGATCCCCTTTGAAGCAATTACCCTTTTACCTGGACAAGCTCATCACAGAATCACTCTGGTCACCCCCACCACACCACCACCACCTCCACTTCAACAACGCTGGACTGCAACCAAGACTGCAAAACGCTGGAGGGAAGAGGAGATAGTAGACAAACTTAGGCACGAACAAGCGTTGCAAATAAAAACAAAAATATTGCAACACCACCGTAAACTAAAGCCTCAAAAATTACCATGGAGGTAAACCACCAAATAACAACCACTGAAGAAATACTATATTTTATTACAACTTTGGTTGTATTTTTGTAGCTCTGGCAATCGATGCAATCAGTTATGAAAAAACTGCTCGCCATTGCAAGTGTTAAGATGAAGAAACCCAACATCAATAGTTGGCATCACAATCACAATCATAGAAGTTGGAAATAAACCCACACGTTAGTCCATTTATTTGGAAGAAAAACAAAGGCAAACAGTAAAACTACGACCCAAACTGTCTTTAATGTCCACCACATCTTACGGATCGGCTTCCTGTTTCAACTGACCAATCGTCCCTCACATAGTTGTTGCATTTCTTTGCATTAAGGACTTACTACACACTTTCTTTGCATGTTGTCCATTTTTACATATCTTCATTATAATTTGCTCTAAGTAATAATCACTTATGAAACATCACACAGTTTTAGCGTTTTTTTTGTATACGTCGAGAGTGTAAAAAACGTGTAGAAAACACATAAGATCACTGGCCCACTGGACATGTGTGGTAGACACGTCCTGCTTCCACTTCATGAGTATAGGACATCTAGCAATTAAGGAGGCAAAGGCAATAGCATTTATATAGTGTCTAGGAAGAGGTGTGTTCTCTGGAACTTCTCTGAAAATTGCTATAAGTAGGGAAGGGGTAAATTTGCCTCCAAAAAACACAGAAAAGGATTAATTATCGATGTCCAATAGTTATTAAGGTTTGGACAAGTCCAGATAGTATGACTGAGGGATCCTGTTCTGCATCTGTTGCATAAGGGATCTGTCCCTGGATAAATCTTGACTAACTTTTCTTTGGATAGATGAAGATGATGCAAGACCTTGGAATTACTACACACCTAAAATGACTTGCATAGGAAATTCACAATTCTAATGGAGAGATTTTTCATTCATAATCAATAACAAAAAGGGGCGTGTTAGTTTATAGAGAGCTATAGTAGATAAGAACAAATTGCAACCATACCATTTAGTTGGAGTAAATAACCCCAGCAATGTAAAAAAATAACACCAAATACCTTTTCATGCCAGGTTTGAAATTAAATATATGAAACAAAAATATGAAATATTCATTTACGATTTTTCGCATTAAAACCTTTCAAACCAAGTCTGACACATGTATTCGCGTTTAATGTATTCCACCGAAAATCCAATGCACCATCATCGTTGACATCGTTGCTTGTACTGTGATACACCCACGCTCAACTAGACCTTGGAGATGGGCACATTACTCCAAGTGTGCAATACTGTGCAAAAAGGTTACAGTATGGTCGCACTTCTTACAGCGGGTGGCACCAAACAAGCATCTTGTTATTTATCACTGATAATTATTTTAGGCCAGTTTTAATGGTCGGTTTATAATATTGGGGCTTGGTGGATTTCTCAAGTGAGCTCCCGTGCTTCCATTGCTGGTAATGAAAATAACTAATGTAATGCTATTGCTTATCCCCTGTGGTCAGGTTTTATAGTATAAAAGCATTTTTCAGAACAACTGTAAGTCTATGTTATTTCTGACAAGTATAAAATCCACAGCATAACGTCAGCTAATGCACTTGGAAATGACAGGTTACCTACATGTTACCTTGACAACGAAGTATGTTTACCCCTCTTTTGTCGGCTACTCATCACATCCCCACATACTCACAAGCAAGTTCAGCTGCCACACTTCCCCAGATTTCTCTGTATATTTGATGTCCTTACAATCTTTATTTGATTTGTCAAAGAGGACACTAGTTTGCGAGATCAATACCATATACTTGTGTGACGGTATGAAGACATTTATGACGCTGACGTCTGAGAAAATCTGTTGATCGCGTTGCATGAGCAACAGTCATTGTGGTGTTGGTTGGCTTGTCAGCATCCGAAATTAACAGGAACAGCTGCGGAAAAACAAAAAAACCCTTCGGTGCAGAAAACAAAGTTTTGGATTTAATTGCTGTGCCGTTTATTCGCACCAATTATTCACGTTTGGACCTTTGAACTCTGGGGTGAAACAACCCATTATCTTGGATGGTTTCACGTAATTGCAACGATGCAATACTCTTTCGATCTGACCTGTGAATAAACAGTCTGCTCATTTTAGCCTGTATGATTGTCTGACAGCACATGTTGAACCTATTTTCAGCGATGACCCTTTGTTATCATAACCGAAAGAACGAACTTGTAATAAACCACAGTCTCCCTTTTAAAAGCTTCACATTGCAGGTCTATTGTCTCGAATGGCATTAGACTGTAGAGGTGTTTCTGTTTTTTTGTCCAGCTCCTGTATATGTATTCTCTGCCCTCGACTAACCCCACTGCATGCATTTCAGCAGACACAGTGGTAAACAAGCACCACTGGAAGCCCTTGTTGTTGATGAGACGCATAAGATCATCCCAGACACAGTGCTGAATATTGGCTGAATCAATTAACTGTGGAGTCTTTCTCACAAATAGACAAAAGGTTGCATTATAAGAATAAAACTGAGTATTTCCAGCTGTGGAGGTTTGACTCTAAGCATGTGTTTTTCTTGTTGTTGTTTTTTCATCCAGTGAGGTGTAACAACTTTAAAAGGCAGAGCAGCCCCAGTTTGTTCTGTTCCAACATCACCAAGATGCAGGAAAACTTTCCACTCGGAATGTGTGAGTATGTACTGTATGAATATATCTGTGCATGTGTGCATGTTTGTGTGTCTGGCTTGCGCGCGTAAGTGCGTGCCTGTCTGTCTACAATTTGGGCTCACACATTGTCCTGTCAGGGGTCTGTGCAGCTAATCTTTATGCACTCTGTGACCTCCTCACTGCAAACCCTGCTAAATATATTATTCCCCTGGGCCTTTCATTGCTGCTTGGTGTCAGAAATCAATATGTATGAGGCGCGTAGATGGGAATTTCTAATAGATCTCTGCGGCCCTGCGCTGCTCTTCAATATCTGCCTTGGACTATTAGTGCCGGCTCAGTGGCGGTGAAATAACCGAGATAATCTTTTAAGGTACCTTTCTTAAGGTGGAACGGTAACTCCCGCTCTGCATTTCCTCCTCCGTACACCTGAATGGCACAGATAGATTTATTGTTTAGGGGTGTGTAGTAAAAGTGGTATGCATGCTGTCTGTGATTTGAACTGCCTTATTTAAAGGGGCTGTGTACAGTTGTGTTTGGTGTGAGTGCTGTAGAAAAATATCACTCAAAAGTGAAAATTCAGAGACAATTTTTGCTATTGAATTATTTAAAAAAATAAAAATATCACTTCAAAACAACATGAGAGATACAAATGATTCCTCACAGCACCCCTCTCACATAAATATAGATATATAGATTTTTTTCTTTGCATCTGAATGCTGATGTGAGAGTCACATTTTTGTTAGTACATACATGCATGTGCATGTGTGTGCCAGCGTGTAGGTGCAAGTGTGTCTGGAGGGATGTGCCTCGGTGCTAATTGCCCATATTCCTAATGCGGGGATGATTTGCTGCAGCACTTAGCTGCAGCAGCACAGGAACCTGACTCTAGTTTCTGTCTCTCTCTCCTCTCCACCACCTACAACCCCCCGCCGCCACCTCGCCGCCTCGCTCCCCACTACGTTGAGGAGGAGAAGAAGAGACATCCGGCATCAGCAGGCAGTTAGGGGAATGGCGGGAGAGGTGGAGGGAAGGAGAAGGGGGGTGGGGGTGGGGGTGGGGGGGAGCAGGAAGAGGAGGCGGGGTGGTGGTGGTGGAGGGGTGGTGGTGGTGGTTGGCTCAGACAGCGTGTGGTCTCGAGGGAGGGAGAGAGGCTGAAATTATTCTACGGTCACAGGCTTTTTTCCCCCCTCTCCATCTCCCGGCGAGGACCTCGGTGTATAATCCTTGGCGCTCGCCTGGCTCGTATATCTGCCGTCCCTGAGACAAAGGTTATATCTCTCTCCTTCAGGACCACTGGCCGCTGACCGAAGACCACAAGCCCGCTCTATTATCGCCACATCATCGGCGCCTGTGGAGCAAAATCAATCACAGCAGTGATCTTAATTTTTCAAAGATTTATCATGTATATTTATTCAGCCTGGAGACAAATAACATAGCGATAGGTCGTATTAAAACAAGCCTACCTGGAGTGTCTTGATGTGCTCATTAACGTTATTCGTGCTTCCTCAGGTATCTTAGTGTTTGCTTCCTTTGTTGACACGTTGGCCCGGAAATGCCTGCAATTCCACTCATTCACAAACGCTTCTCATCTCTTTTCCTCCTCGCTTGTGAAACATCACAAGCCCACGGCCCTGACTGTGAGCACCCATAAGATGAGAATAATTACCAGTCTCTTATTCCCTCTCTGCCATTACAGTCTCTCCTTGACTCAGGCATTACCTAATCTTGGTGCAGCCACTTGATACCAATCGCACGGGTGGAATTATTAAGAGATATTTAGATGTAATGCAACTTTGTCGCCTTTGTCATTTGAGCGCCGTGGAGGCTTGGGATTCATTAAGGTTGGCTGGGGAGTCGAGCGTGGATGGAGGTGTTAAACAGCTGAGTTAATGGCTCAAATCAGGGGAAAATTAAAAATAATGGAATGAGGGACATGAGGAATGAGAGACCAAACAGATGGAGAGAAGGGTGCAGAGCAGGAAATAGAAATGGAGGGTGTAAGGGACAAAAGGAAAGAAACAATACTGTGACTGTCAGAAAGAGGCTGAAAGGGCTTAAAAAAGGAAACGAAGGAAATATAAACATAAATCTCCTCCTGCTTAGTGTGGGGAACCCCTGATGGGCCATGTCTAAGTTTGGGCGTCCAGGTACACTACACGGCCATGATTCCTCCCTTCCACATACACACACATTTTAACACACTAGGCCCTCCTCTCTCATGCTGCTCATCTCGATAATTACCTCCCCCAGGTACCGGTACACAGGGATACACCACGCACGTGCTGCCACCGGGGGCACTGCGCCAGGGAGAGCAGACGGCAGCCATTCAGGGGGCAGTGAGGAGTGATGGTGTGTGTGAATGTGTGTGTGTGTGTGTGTGTGTGTGTGTGTGTGGGAAGGGGGGTTGGTGGGTTTGTGGTGGTGTAGGCAAACATCAGGGGGAATTGGCTTCTGAAAGACAGGCGTCATGGCAGGCGTACGGTCGCCTAATTACGCAAGGTCTCCCACCGCCATTAGGAACTGTCAGTAACATGAGGGGATGCAACCAGCCGCTGAAGAACAGGAGTCCACCGTAATCTGAACACAGACGCTGTGTGTGTGCGTGCGTGCGTGCGTGCGTGCGTGTGTGTGTGTACTATGTGCAAGCCATTTGCATGTGGCTTTGCCTTTAACCTGAGCTGATTTTTTGGTTTAATTCAGGTAAACATAAACATATTAGACATGCGCAAAGACATTGGATAGTGACATTGTTATGGAATATTAAACCTTTCATTAACGTAGTTGTGAATACGGTGTTTGTGACTTGAGGTTTATAACTTTTTCATCTTATTCATAATAAGTTTGTGCTTGAAGATTATTTTTTCATTATCACCAAAAGAGATTCATGTCTAATCCAATGAAAGCTTGGTTTAATTTTCTTTCTTTTTTTTTGGTGTCAGTGTTGTCTTTGTGTAGTTTTGCAAACCCAACCAAGTAAATTTCCTTTCTGGATAATAAAGTTAAAGGTCTAGTGTTTAGAATTTAGGGGAATATATTGGCAGAAATTGATTGTATTATATTAAGTATGTTTTCTTTAGTGTAAAATTACCTAAAAATAAGAATCGTGTTGTTTTTGTTGCCTAAGAATGAGTTGTTTACATCTACATAGATAGCAGGTCCTTGTCTGCGGAGTCCACCATGTTGCACCACCATGTTTCTCCAGTAGCCCAAAACAGACAAACCACACACTGGCTCTAGATAGGGCCGTTCATATATTTGTGTTTTGCATCAGCCACTGTAGTTAGCAGTCCCTTTGCGACGAGCTATTTTAATGCAAAATTGCTTTATTCAGTGTTTTTTCTGGTTTAAATCACCTGGTCTGTTTGTTTTGGAGAGCAAGAGACCTCTAATAATTCGGCTCCAGGTGATAACCTCCTGAACACCTGGATCGTAAGTTATCAGAGAAAGAGGGTGAGCACACGTTAGCAGGTGCTGGGTTAGCGTCCCATCTAGGGATGTCATGATACCAAAAATTCAGTAGTTGGTGCCGGTACCAGTAAAATTACACGATTCTCGATACCAAAGTCGATAACACGGTAAAAATGTTTTTTTTTAAATCCTGAGATCCCATGTACTTAAACAAGAAATACTTTATTAAAATATTTGCATATAAAATAACATTTCTTTCAACAGATTGATATTACTTATATTTTTTCTTTTTCTCTTTTCCTCTTTACCTATTTTTTGTTGTAAAAAACATTGATCAACATCCGCAATAAACTCAATAAACTATTTAAATATTAACTATTTAAATCACGCTGACAGCGTTTGAGCCAATCACAAGAATGTGTGGAATTTCTTTGGTTTGATTTATTGTTTGTCCTGTCCCGGTGCAAACAGCGTCTTTTGATGTGCGTGATCCAGTTGTGGAAAAATCAAACAGCCCAGTACAATAAATCAAACGCACCCCAACCGCTGTGTTTCGGAAGTAGACGCACATGCGCAGTCACGTACTGCTGAGAGTGAAATCCCTGATCGTTAGCTCACACGCAGCTTGTCCAAGCTGTTCTCTGTGTTGTTGAAATTTTGGGATATTTTTTGATGAACTGAATGAAATTTAACGGAGTGTTAAACGTCTGGCAAGGCTGGGCTTATAGGACATCACTGGACTCTTTCCCAGGGGAGGGGCTGGGGGAGAGAGGGAGATGTCCGACTCTGGGCAAGGCTCCGTCCAGCATGGACCAAAACACAGCACGGACGGTTCAGAAGCAATTCGGAACGAGTTAAAAGCAATTAATAAACAGACAAATTGGTGTTTAAAACTGCATATATTGCTAGCAGATCTATTTTCTGGCCTAAAGTGCGGCCGTGACTGGTTCTGAATGTGGACTTTAGCAGGCACCCTGCCATGTGTAGCTCTACTTCCTCGTCACCCCTTCACTCTGAATGTAGGCATGGACTGTAACGCTATGTGGCATATACTGCCCCCATCAGTTCTGGAAGAGTCATAGCACGGATTCTTACGCTGGTATCGCTTCTCCCGTTTTTTCAAAAAAGACAGTATCGCCGGGTTTTTTTCATCATGGAGTCAAAGGTATTGCGAGTATCGGTTCTCATGACATCACTAGTCCCATCTGTGACGAGCCAAATGGCATCGGAGAAACCCTGATTTGTGTCATGAAACTGCTTTATTCAGTGTTTTTAGTTTAGTTTATTTGATTTATAAGAGGACAGTGTGTAATGACATGAAAACATGGTTGCACCAGACTTAGTGAAATGCTAATTTCCATCTGTAGTCCCACACATACAAGTAGACGCAATAAATAAAAACAAAATTCAAGGTGCAATGCAGACTACAGTAAATCCATGTTCCAAGTACATACTGCACGGTACAGAATACAATATGAAAAGCACAATAACTACCTTATAAAGTGACCAGATTACTGGTGCTGATGCCTTACTCAAAACTTTTACCGGTTTTAATCACCTGGTCCATTTGTATTGGAGAGCAAGAGACCTCTGCAGATAATTCAGCTCTTGGTAAAAATCTCCTGAACAATGAATCCTGAAGGAATTCTGACCGGTAGTTCAGGCTTGGCACATTTGAGAAGTTTCAGCTGCTTGCAATCTGCAGTCCTCACCACTAAATGCCACTTAATCCTACACACTGCTCCTTTAAACTTGAAGTTGATATAATAGCAGTCAAATAGAATAAAAATAATAAACTGGTCACCTGTATTAAATTCCTTAAGATTCAATTATGCATGTGTATTTTGTAGGCAATATATCATGAAATACACACATGAACATCACTAATGCCGAACACATTAAATTACACCCTTGCTCACCATACTTAAACCACACATATACACGGTCACAGATGACATCTAGCTTTGCTATTTATTTATAATCAGGTAATATCAGGCTTACACTTTATATTATTTATTTCAATCCTTAGACTGTGATATTGTGGCTGGAAGTGAGATGAAATTGCATTTTTATCAGAAGAAAAAAAGACAAAGATAATAATCCCTGACTTTGTGAGTGTTATGCGACAAGCAATTTGCAGCAGTTTGCATCATTACAACAAAATGTATCATTACTATCTCAAACAAGCCCCTGGTTCAGACGCTGCACGCACGTCTGGCACTGAGGTCAGTGTCCGTGTCATGTCTGTCTGCATATGGTCCCCATGTGCCTGGCCTGTAGTTGACTGAATGAACTCTGTGGAGCTTTGTCCCCTCTGATGTTCTGTCACAGCTGGGATGGGGTGAAGTTTAGCAACCTGGCAGCAAGCCAGGAGAGTTTGGAGGTCTGCTCCTACTGTACTGAGCTGTACATCTGCACCTGTGCACCTGCTCACTGAATCCACAAACAAGCCATGTAAAAAGGGAGCTGGCACACATGGCAGCGACAAAGCACAGAGCTGTATGTCAAACTAAGAAACCTAAAATAAGTAAATACTGTTGAAACAACAAAGACTGCTTTTTCCAGACTGTGAACGCGCCCTGGGATACACTGCCACAACAAATTGTACTTTTATCATAGAACATTGGACTTTTGCTAATCAATAACCTTTGCTGTTTTCATGTTAGTGGAAACAATGCAATCATTTTATTTATTGATCGTCAGATGGAGCTTCTACCAACTTTAGCAGTGCTGCTATCCATCCAGCCTCCAACTTTATATCAAATAACACATTTAACAAAGTACTAACAATATGCAGACCAGTCCTGTTTGGTTGTTGACTTCCAGCTAGGTTGTGCAACAGCCATCAAAGGACAAAACACGCTTTACAATATCAAGTTTATCAAGCCTAGCTCAACAACCTCAACTGATGAACAAGCAGACAGAGACGAACCATTCCAGTGATGTCACCAACTTGCTTGTTAAACACGGCTTAGTCCTACTGTCAGAAGCAGTTTTCAGCAAATCTCGCTGGATATCGAGTTTGATTGCAGTGTCGTCATATTGAGATAATTAAAGCTGCTGGCCATAACATAACATAAACCCACAGGATTGTTACATTATCTTGGAGACCTCTGGGTTTCAGTCACTACATTAACATGCACAAAATATTCTGGTTTTTGCCATTGATCCAAAAAAGCCAAATTTCCTACTAAGCTGTTTACACGGCTAATGAAAATAAATATGCCATGAATACTTCCGTTCACATGCAGCGTGTATACTCTGGTTAATGTGCTTTAACATGTCGTGTATCACCTCAAAATATAGAATAGTGGAACAGCCTTCTTGAATAGGTCAGTGTTGTGATATTTGCACATATCACAAAACCTGTTGGTATGCAAGTCTTTCATAAGCCCCTTTTCCACCGACATTACCAGGAACTTTTATTACCAGGAATCCATTACCTTGGTGAAAGAATTCCTAGTAATCTGCGTGGTTTGCATTTCCACCGCACCTCAAGTATTGGCATCAAATAGTATCAAAGTATCAAGTGTCAAAGTATTGGCTTCTTACTCGCTAAGGTTTAATGTCACTTACAGTAACGAGTGTAGCTGCCGTCAATTTAATGTCACTTACAGTAACGAGTGTAGCTGCCGTCAACTTGAGTCATTTTCGAGTTATCTTCACTTCGTTTCCATGGCAGCCGCTCAGCTGTTCCGGTGTTGCGTCGGTGTGTGTGCATGTGTGTTGAGGAGTTCAGCACCGGCACAAAAGAACCAATACCGTTAGCGGTTATCAATACTATGGTCATTGATAATTTAGCCCCAGGGCTAAATTAGTACTGGGTTTCGGTACCCATCCTTAATCAAAACACAAACGAAGCGAAGCGTGTAGAAATAAATTAAGTTTGCAGCGGCTGCAAACGTGTGTGTTCCACCAATCAGTGTTCTCCGGCACACAGCTCCGTCCCTCAAGAATTCCGGGTAATCTGAAAAGTCCTACCCCCCTACTAGGTACTTTTTCCAGGGAAAGTTTGGGGTTGAGGGAAAGGTTTTTACCCGGGTAATTTCGGTGGAAACGTGCAGAGGTTTTTCAAAATCCCGGGTAATTGATAAAAATTCCTGTGGGGGAAAAGGGGCAATAGTGTCTAAAAGTAGGTGTGTTTTCCGGCTTTTCTTTTGGGCATGCATCTCTGCCGCAGCCTTGCCAACTGTTGGTGAGTTGGTTTGTGTGCAACATCTCACACAGTGCTATCTATAAACAGACAAACTGTGTGTTGCAAACTGCATAAGAACCCCATTTGATGCCCAAATTCTGAATAGGTTGTCCAGATAATGCCATAAAACTGGAATAATGTGGGCATATCCCACGTCTTGATTGGAAAATGCTAAATTTAGAAAAAAGCCTAATTCTGAACAGTTAAACGCAATATGCCGTTTACACAACCTGCATCAAATTCAGAATACTGTCCTACTCTCAATAATAGTGAAATAGTAGTGTGCATGTAAATGTAGCCATTGAGCATATCATTTAAAGGGAAAGAAAATTAAGTTCAATACAAAATGGAGAATGACAGTTAAGGATCAAGCGGCTCTGCCCACTTCCCAACTCTACCAACAAGTGTTAGCACGCTAACATACTAAAGTAAGATGGTGACCATGGTTACCTGCTGAACATCAGTTAAGTTCAAGTTTTAAGTGTCCAGTATAATTTGGGTTTTGGTTATGTTTTTAACGCTGGGGAAACCTGGGCAGAATAGACGACATAACTTACCTGCTCAGTTTAATCCAAAAGTAACGGGCATGATCTCTGGGGAATGTCAAAAGGCATCCTGGGAAATGTAGGATGTTATTTACTAAAATAGACATAGCCTAGATGAGGTAGGTTGTTGGTACGAGGAAATAAACATAAAATAACTGCTGGGATGCACTGAACATCACTGATTTATTACATACAGCAGTGCAAGAGGATGTGTGGGTGGAATTTAATGAAAGAGCTGGAAAGAGCACATTGGGACAGGTGTACGTGTTTGTGTGTGTGTTTGTGTGTGTGTATGAGGAAGAGGCTTTTATACGTGCCAATACACCTGCACATTCAGGCTGTATTTCGCCCCTTTAAGTCTTCTCCTTTTATAAGAAAAAAAAAAAGAAAAAAGCAAAAGTGTTGAAGAAACCAAGCTGAACACAAACAGTTCTCTGTGGATCTCCAGCACAGTGTGGCAGCAGGTATTAGACATCCGCACTACGTCACACTGTGTTGTCTACCAGCCCATTGCAGCTGCTGTGGTGATAGCCCGCCGCACCCCCGCGCACACACACACACACACACACACACACACACATACGCACACACACGCACACTCCTCTCTCTCTTTGCCTGTCCCTTGTGCCTTCCCCTTTAAAGAGACACACGGGTGGCTGCGCTCCACTTGACATGTGGGCCCGTATTCTCACCTTAGAGACGGAGGATGGGCATGGTTGCACGCTTTGATGGCTTAATTACCGCTGTGGAAACAGGAGTGGCTAGAGAAAGAGGGAGCGAGAGGGAGAGGAAGAGAGGGTTATGTGCAAGTGTTAGCAGCACTGATAAGCTTGTGAGGATCGTTAGCGTGAGACTAAAATGGCACTGAGGTCCCATAAGGCATCTTAAATGTATGTGCTTTGGGTGAAGGGAATTCAGAGGCTTATTTAGGCTCATTGAATAGGGACGTATTTTGTACGGTTTGTGATCATGTTGTAACCGTGCCCTGTGGAGGTATTTTATTGATTTCTAATAAGTTGCTGCCTCTTTTAATTTTACAGTCACAAAAAAAATATTTGCAATGCTGAAACACATGAAAGCTTCAAGGATACAGCAAGATCCCATATTTTTCTGACTGTCAGAAAATCTCATGAAAAGGCTAAAACCAGTATTGTCTGTGTAGCCAAAGCCTCACAAGGCTTTTTCCTCTGCGCCATAGACCTCCATTGTTGTTCAGATACTATTAAAAACACATCTTGAGCCGCACCACACTGGATAACATGTTCCTTTCTTATGATGTACATGGCCATTGTAGATTATTTTTGGTCACATAAACTGTCCACTAGAATATCAAACATGTAATAATCCACAGCTGAAAATAGCCCCAAAGAAAAGCACTGTTTATGGTGCCGTGCCATTGTTCTGATGGCTCAAAATTCCAAAGCCCCATTAGTCCAAAAAATGTCCCAGTGGACAAAAAGCCCTTTCTCCGATAGCCTGTTATCCTCCCGAAAAACACCCATTGTTTTGAAGACATGTTTCTATGAAAACAGACATTCCCTGCGGTTAGTTTCAGATTCCCTGCGGCATTTCGGCCACGTATCATGGGTGATTTTGCTGACTCTTTACAATGTTTAAGCCACCAGTCTGGGATGACTTTATTGACCCTATGCAGCATTTGAGCCACCGATCTGAAGAATTTTTCACTGACCTGTCCCTGCCTTTCCAGCAACTTTTATCCCACCAAATGTGAGTGTACTAGGCCAAAACATGATCTTTTCCTAACCCTAACCAAGTGTTTTGGGGGCCTAAACGTAACCACACATTCACCACAACGTTGATGACATATGTAATGTATCCATGGTTTACAGAAGTGTCCGAACATATTTTCTGGCAATTCAATTGTCTTCAATTGAGTGTGTATCTTTCGGAAAAACAGGACTTTGGAGCAATTGTTTGTTGGAGAAATGGGTTTCTGGTACAGTGGGATATTTATCGGACTAACGGCTTCAGAATCTTGGGCCTTCGAAGCAATGGGCAGTGCCCCTATTTGATACTGTTTGAAGAACATTTGCTAAAAACCACCGCTCCTAGCTGTTGCTGGAAATGACTGAGCCTTTTATAAAACGAAACTGTATATATACAGTATATGTCCTTTTTCTTTTAGGTTTATCTTTAGTAGGAACAGGTGCCACAGACTTGGTTTTGACGTTAAAAACCATGTAGAAGCAAAGTATTGCACTATTGGTTGTGGTCTTTTCTTTGTGTTCACAATAAGAAGATGTAAGTATCTGTGCTATAGATGTAACTCATTCCTACAAGGTACAAACTAGACAGGTTGAAAGGATCTGAACATCGGCCAGATGAGATCATTTACATGTGAAATCAGTGTAAAGATCCAGACTTCCCCACGTTAAGGCACAGACCAGCACAGTAAGACTGGAATCCCAGATGTGTAAATCTGCATGCATGTATCGGACTTTTTTAATTAGCATCGCATGATTGGCTTCGAATGAGGGTCAAGCCCCCAGACAGTCTCCTTGATATGACTTTAGAATATGGCCCCCATTTATTATAAGATTGGCTTAAGGTGAAGGCACAACAGAGATGATCCGACAATAATATGGATTCTGATCACAATAGCAGTTTCTACGGTTTCGTCATATCTCTGAATTATTTATAAATGTTTAATTATTTTATCCAACTGACACATTTGGAGTCCTGGAGAAATAATTTAGATTTTTTTCTAATTCCAACAAGCCAATTAAATTTATCATCCTCTGCAGACGTCAAAAATGTGATTTTATACAAGAATTAAATCAAGAATTTTGATCTATGAGCATTTGTAAATAAACCCAATCTTGAAAAACATACACGCAGCAAACGTGTAAACAGATTACTATAATTTCTAGCCTCACTGTATACACACAGCAAGCGAGGCCAAAAATGTGTCAGCGTGGCAATATTGAAGTCCAGTGGTAAAAAATGATAATGGCACACACACTTGCCATAAAGCATGGCAGCACCCGGGTTGCATGGCAGGGGAGTGGACCATTTATCTTGGGGAAGAGGAGCTGCGTGCTCCAAGGCCCATCTGTCTCAGGATGGGGGTAGGGGGTTGTGGGGTCGAGCTCGGTTTAATTGAAGATTATCTGCTTAATTACTCAAGCACAGCCAGCGTTAAACAGCCATGGATTAAGAAAGCGTCAGCGAGGCAGACCTTTGGGTCCAGTGCTGTGCTCAATTAGCAAGAGGGCCCAGATATGGCTCTCCCCTCCTCACCCATCACTGCACTGGAACTGAGACTGCATGCTAAGAGACAGGCCATGGAGATAATAGACACACAAATGAACAACTGTAAAAGCACACAGAGAGTCAGAGTGCAGACCTGATGTCTGGACTACCCACTGTACAGCAGCTTCTGTATGCACTCAAGAAGCCCAGGTCATATTGGATGATTCCGCATTAAGTGATTTTACGTCCAATGTCAAAGTTCAGTGCTAATGTAGGAATGTAGGAAGTAGCTTGACTTGTGCCATGTGTCCAATAAAATCCAGGAAGTCCAATTTTAGCAATATATCATACGTTTAAAGGCTTACAAGATGCTAAACATTACAACATGTTTTTTAACATTATGAGGCAGGATTTTAAAAATCTAGAAGGTTTTCATGGTGAATATCATTTATATGTGAACGCTAAGAAATCTAGAGAGATGAAGTCCCTCCCCTTTCGGTGTCCCCATGAGAGCCTATTTTGGAAAAAATATCTTCTTGTGAGAGACAAATAATTTGTTTATTTTTTATGAATTGTGTCATGAATTGCACAAATAATATTTGTCAATTTAAGAGATAATTTTGCAAGTCAAGAAAGTCACAGTTTAGTTTTGTGTTGCTTCAGTGAAAAAAAATAAAAAAATTACGTTGCCTAAGGGTGCTTTCAGAGTTGTCTTGCTTTGGTCCAAATCAGGGACTTATTTTGTTACAAAGTTGTATAATTGCCTAGAGTTTGTTCGTGTTCTCACGGCAGCATTTACAAGAGGACCAGATAAAATACCTTGCGCGAGAAAGCTGCTCTTGATTGGTCAGAATTTCCATGTGGGAAAAATCCAGGAAGAAAACAAAACGTTGAAGAAGAGGACACTTGCAAGATAAATGTGACACTTTCTAATGTCACAATGGAGGGACAACTACGCAGGTTGATTTTAGCGCTGCTCATCGTGGACTATATTGCTGTCATTGTTCATTTTAGTCAAACCATACAGTTTGAAAACGAGGCGCGGCTCCAACTAGAAAACAATGTTTTGATGCACTGGATGTGCTGAATGTGCATATTAAGGCAGTACAGGAGGAGGCGCACATTAATAATCCTCCAGGACTGTAACATGCTCATGTTTAACCCAAACAATGTGTCATGTGACTGCAGTTGGTTCAGATCGAGGTTGGAACACGTTCTCATCACAAACGAATCGCATCAGAGTTCATTTGTAACCAGACCGAGACCACCTCTTGAAGAAGGTCTTGGTCCGGTTGTTTTGGTGCGCACCCCAGTGCGATTGCTGTGTTCACACCTGCTCAAACGAACCACATTTAGGGGGCAAACAAACTTGAGTTCGATTGAACTAAACCAACCAGGGCAGGTGTGAAAGCACCCTTAGATTACATATTTTCACAGAAAATTATCTTTTAAATGAGAAACATCATATGTGTAATTCATAGCCCAAAACTTACTTGTCTCCTTCCGTTAACTACTGTATAGTCTCGTGCAGCCAGACCTATATCTCCACAGCACTATGTCAGCGTGACAGAAAGATTTGAAAGCAAACATTATCATTCTGCTGTTAGGTAAAAAAAAAAATGCTCTGGGTTATTTGTATTTTTTAAAAAACATTCACAATTGTCCTGGGCGGCGCTAAGCCCAGGATGCAGCGATAGTGCTCTTGCAAAATAGTGATGGGGGAGGCAACTTCTTATGGTGGAGCATCAACAGATGGCGATGCTTGCACTGTCATTACAATAGCTAAATCTCTGCAAAAAGAAAACATCTCAGAAACCATAACGGACATACATCAACTGCGTTCTTCAACTTTTAATGATGAAAATAACAAACTTAATTTGAGAACTGGTGCCCTAGAGACGAAGCCTGACTGTACTTTAGCTCTTGAGGAACTCACTGGACCTGTTAAAACCCCGGATGATATGCTAGCTGTATGCAGCTCTTGCAGAATATTATGAAGAAGATATCACAGAAGCTCATGTGAAGTGGAACAGATAGGTACATTGGTGAAGTCATTGTTGCTGCTGGCGCATGCTGCTGCAAGGGTAAAGAAAATGATAAACTTCGACTGGCCATGCCAGAAAACAGATCAACATCTGACCTCTGAGTCCCGCAAGATGGCCAGTCTGGGGTGGATTTTACAACAATTCACCAAAAGAACGAAGCAGGCATGCCTTATTGCACGATCCAAATCTTTGTCAAAACTTGCCATTTTCAGCATTTGGGTTTGAAGCTCCAAAGTTGTTGTTATTGTCTACCTGGAATTTTATTTTGCATGAATAACGGAAGACAAGATTTTAAATTAGCTCTCACAGCTAGCCGTGATAATTATTAAAACACATCAGCAGGGACGGAGCAATGAAGAGCTAATCATATATTCTTGTATTTTTTTGTCAACACTGTGAATTTTTCTCCTTTTCCTCCCCTCTTCCTCTCCTGACCACACAGCAGTACGATATTGATGAAGGTAGATGTCAAGAACTGACCGCCCCCCTCTGTGCTGCCCAGATATCCCTCTTGGTAGATGGGTTATTTATACCAGGCACCTTGATGTTTGAAGGTTTAGCTTGACCTAAAAAAAAAAAAAAGAAAAATCCATTCCCTCATCCGTACCTGCTGCCACTCAGCTTTATCTGGTTACAGTTCTGTGTTGTTGTGTGTGTGTGTGCATGGACGCTCTTTTACGTGCATGCTGACAGGTTCTTTTGTCTGCCTGACTCCCCCTGCAGTGAGTTGAAGTAGGGGTCACGTGACATCCCGGTCTGCCCTCCTCCTCCTCTTCCACCACCCTCCTCCTCCTCCTCCTCCTGCGTGGCCTCACTCTTCATCTCTTCCACCTCTCCGTCATCCTTCTCCATCCTTCTTAATCCCTTCATCCCTCTTCCTCTTCGCTTTGCGCCCCTCTCATTTCAGAGTTTCCATCCCATTCGGGTGATGGGGACCGCTCATGGCACAGTTGCGCACAGATGGTGGGGATCCATGGCTAGTCAGGAAAGCAAACAAAGCTTTATTTGGCCTCCCAAAATGATGATGGTGATCGCTGCTGTAGAACTGCAGCCGTTTGACACGAAGGTCTTCACAGGACAACTAGTTTATTAAAGCTGTGGAGGCTTTTAAATGTCATTTTATACACGTTTTAATGACATGCTTTACAACATTCATTAGGACTAACACAAATAATAAATAAGCATATTAACAAGTTTGCTTCTTACAGCATTCATCCGTCCAGACAGTGTCCACGGTGATAAGCACAAAGCCAGAACTGACGGAGTGACATTTCGAGGTGGACTGCATATGAGTCATTCCTTCCTCAACTTAATTAACAGCCTCACCTACACAACAACATATTCTCTCTACCATCTGTCCAAAATGTGCTCCATATATCACACCAAAGCAGCATAATGTATGACTAACAGTGCTGGGCAGTAACACATTACTTAGTAAAACATTAGGAGGTAGATGGTTGGTTTATATTAGTTTATCTCTTTGTGTTCAAGAAGCTAACACTAATCCGGGATGACACAAAGGCTGGAGGTGTGAGGAGGAGGTGAGGTGGTGGTGGTTATGGTTATGTGCCACAACATTGTCTTTTTCACATGTTGACTTGCTTACAAGAGTCGCCCACTTTTCTTTAGAGATGGAGGGTGTGCTTGCTGAGGTCAAGACTTTATAGAGCTCCGTGTATGGTCACTGCAGTTAAGCGCTAGTTTCCGAAATCCAGCCAAGTCACCAGAAAAAACAATTGCCATTCTGTGTTTCTGCAGCCCACGAACACATTACATTAGTATATTTTAAGGTTTATGTTTAGGCCTTTTTCTGCCTTTACTACAGTGCAGCTGGACAGAAACAGGAAAGTGGGGAGAGGCAATGAGACGCAGTGAAAGCACCACAAGTTGGAATTGAACCCAGGCTGCTGTAACGAGCTCAGCCTATTTCAATCAAAATAGATGGAAGAATAAAGTAAAGATAATATTTAATACAGAATATGAGTGTACAGATGATTTGATCTGATTAAGATTTAGCAGAAGTCTTTGGCGCTTGGACACCAGAGGGAGATCATTTTTGATTGAGGGACATCTGATTGAGGGACATCTGAGCAGCGGCAGATACTGGTGGTGGTGGCTGCTGACTCTGAGGCTGCTGACTGCTGAGGCATATGAGGCTGATGAATCCGTAAAGACTAGGTGGTGATGGGGAGGTGGAGGGCACACATAACTGCAGCAAGAAAGAACTACGGCAGGAAGAAAGAACCATAATTAAAATGAGGAGCAGTAAGAAGGTGTGTCGCTGTGTAAATCAGCTGATGACTCAGTTGACGTTCCCAGATAATGACACCTAGAGATAGTGAGTGAGCATACATACAAGGAGTGAATGGCAGAGTGAGAAAGAAACTTACAGCCTGAGCATGGAAGTATTGTCTTCCTGACTGAACTTTCACTCGAGCTTCCTATGGGGTGCACACTCTGCCAGGTAGCGTCAACATTTCTAAAGTAACATAGTAATGGGGGATGGTGAATGGTGTGTCACATCAGCGAAACACCTGCCAAGCTGCAGACCACTGTTTATGATTTGGCAGGTCATTGCTGTGTTTCCTGTGACTTTTTAGGTACTAAACGGTGGTTTTTTGTTGCAACCTGTCACCGTTTTGCCACAATAAGTGTTGGAAAATTGCTGCTTTTTCCAACGGGGTTTGTGCCCCCAAAGAAGGTACTTTAAGCCAACCATGACCAAGTAGTTTTTGTGCCTCAACCACCCCACGGTAACCAAAATGTTGTTGAAACACAAAGTTTTAATGTATCCGCTACATAATAACAAATGTAACAAATGTAACGTATGCATGCTTTGCAGAAACATACAATGCCAACATTTCTTCTGGTGATTGGGATGGCTGCATCTTAAACCACACTGCCTCATTATTTTTCATTTCTACATGTGTTAAATACAAAAGGTGCTCCATGTGGGCGTTAAAAGGCACCTTCGACTAATCTGGGCTGAGTGAAATAAGTAACCTGTAATGTGTGATTGATAACAGTTTTTAAGGGAGCATTCACACCACGATAGTCTGGGGGACTCGGTTTGATTGGGCGGGGAATGCCGAAAAATTTCACACCTTCATATGGTTCAGTTCACTTTCACACTGCACTTTTTAAAGTGGACCAAAATGCCTGAACAACGTCACACAATTAAAACAGCTGCACGTTTGGGGGCGGTATTGCCCAACATGACCACCGACCAGGAAGAAAAAAAGCATGAGAAAGAAGAAAACCTGGCTCATCCTCTTCAGCCAGCTTGGTCACCAGAAAAACAATGGAGAAACACCAAATTTATGCAGTCTTGGGGTTTCTGTTTTTACTTGTGTGTTCAAACCTAACTGTTTTTTCACAAGAAGCTGCCCAGTATGAGCAGCAGGCGAGGCAGCAAGCGGTTTGCGCTGTTGGCTTTGTTTTTTTTCTACCCAAAATGAACTGTGCTCTACACCATTCTCTGTCTTTGGTTCGCTGGATAGTCAATTTGCATTTCCCACTGTAAGCGAACCGCACCAGGGTTCACTTGCAAGTGAACCGAGACCCCCAGTTTTCAAGAGGACCAGGGCTCGCTCGTGTGGTCCGCACCAGAGTTCGAATGAGCGTTCACACCACTCCAAATGAACCGAACTATCCGTGGAAGCGGACCAGGGCTCATTTAAAGTGGACCAAATTGCGCCAGTGTGAATGCATCCTAAGTAACTTTAAACACCAAGGATGAGAACAGATTTAAAACTTTGGTCATAATTTTCCTCCTTATCAGTTGTAAGAGCAGCTGTACAGTGATGTTGTGTAGGTGTATTAATAGACTAACAGATGTTATCTTTAAAGACAAATTCCAAGAAACTACGAATAGAGGACATGTCCAGGAACACTGGCAGTATAATGAAAAGCATTACCTTATTTTTATATCGGAAGAAAAACAAATGAGAAATGCTTCATAATGTTCGGACACCTCTGTGCAAACACATTTTCACACCGCTTCACCTTCTGATCTGTAAAAGTACCTTAGAATCTTAAGAAAATACTTTAATCCAATTTGTCTTGTGTTTCCTAGTTTTACACTTACAGTATTTATACCTTCCTCAGCCTCTTTTATATTTCCTGGCAGGCCAAAACAAAATTGGAGTTGTTCATCCACAAATGATAAAAGGGGGTGTAATTTGGGGATGTTTCTCCCAGACAGCAGTCTCAGTTAGACGTTAAAGACCACAGTCACAATCACAGATGCTTTTACCACCCTCACTTATTTTGCACCCACCTCAAGGTAATCTTACATACTATCTGCTGCCGTCTTTTGTTTCGTTGTGTAAATCAATCATGTCCTAACTGCAATTTCTCCGACTCGCTTAAATGAGAAAACACACGTTTGTTAAGAGGACAATGACATTTTCCTTTTCTTATTGTCTATAGGCTGGGATAGACCGTGAGATAGAGGACAAGGCCAGCAGTGGTTGCTTTTACTGAAAAAGGATACTCGAGGCTGTACCAGTCTGTCTGTGCAAAACATTCAGAGGATGAATATATGAGAGGAACAGAAGAAAAAACTGAGAAGTTTCATGGGACTTTGTAGGGGATCAGATTTAATAAATCTCACCAAATCCATATTTTCTGCATAAAGAGCAGGAAGGGTGTGGCAGCTTAATCTGACCCCTGGGCTAAGGTGCCACTGCATTAAAAAGTGGGTGGGGAAGAATTTAATGAATCGAGCAACTTTTCCCTCACGCACACGGCTATTTTTTTTAGCCTCTAGAAACAAATATAAACCTTCACTGCATAACGCTCACAGAAACATTTTCTACTGAGGATTAACTATAGCTAAAAATCACGACAAAAGACTGAAAAGTAGCAACACAAACTGTCCTAATACAAATGCCATTAATGGGACATTAAGACATTTACCTACCATTAACCTGTTTACATTTATGTTACCTGATCCATACTGTTACCTGGGGTCTCATTTATAAACATTGCATACACACAAAACAAGGCCTGAAAGAGGCGTACGCAACTTCCCATGGAAAAGTTGTGATCTATTAAAACAGATTTGATGGGAGAGAAACTTTGGCCCATGCTTACGAATATTTTGGAGACGGGAAATGGCGATGCAGATGGTGAGGTGGAAGCCTGATTGTATAAAAATATTTTTTGGCACACGCCGTTTTTGGCTTTTGTCTGTACATACAATTTCAATATGGATCCTGTGCATGATACTTAGGTCATGATACAATATTATTGTGATATTAAATGTACTGGAATATGCAGAGTATTGCGATAGAATATATTGCAATATATACTTTTTTTCCATTATTTCCCCAAAGGAAAACTTTGTCAACATCATCTTTACCTCTTAAGAGTCTGTTCATCTGACTTCAATCATTTTCATTGCAGCAAAATGTGATGCAAAGCAGACAGACTGACCAACACCATCATAAATCATGTCCTAAGTGCTGCATACACCCGACAGACTGAACTTCTGGCAGATTTAACGCCCTCTACGAGGCCAGATTAAGCAGGTATCCTGCTAACTTAATGGCAACACCCATGTTAGAAGTGTTCCACACAATCCCCCATTCTTGTGCTGTGTTTTGCAGGAGGTCTGCAGTGTTTGTTCCGGTGTGACTTTTGTGTACTGCTCTAGTTTGGAGAGCATGAGACAGCAGTCGCCAGTCGTCTGTGAGATAATGTGCCGTTATAGTCACATATGAATTCACTGACCTTGAAGTCCAGGCGTCACAAGTTAATGCCACCCTTCCTGCAGTACTCAGATTCCTCAACTTTATGCCTCACTTCTCTGTAGAGCTTATGGCTGTGCTGGCAAAAAAACATCAGGACGGAGTCACATACCTTCATTCCAGTTTTTAGCACATAACAAAAGCCTTTGTTTTCAACAATGCTGTACGGGGTTTTCTCCAGGTACTCCAGCTTCCTCCCACAGTCCAAAGACATGCAGGTTAATTGGTGACTCTAAATTGTCCATAGGTGTGAATGGTTTGTGTCTCTATGTGTCAGCCCTGCGATAGACTGGCAACCTGTCCAGGGTATACCACACTTCTTGCCATATGCCAGCTGGGATAGGCTCCAGCCCCCCTAACAGGAAAAGGGGTTATGGAAAATGAATGATTATTTGAATATATGGACGCAGATCTTTGCAAACGAAGTAGGTGATGGACTGTGTTCTTTTCTAAGCTCTCTCAGAGTTGGATGGTAGGTTTGTCAAGCTAAGTGTCCAGTGTTGGTTGATTTATCAGTGGAGCGGGTTTAGCGTTAGCTTAGCCGTCAGCAGCTAACGCTATCTCTGTATGGTGGAGTGAGGTGAGCCATTTTGTTCATAGTATTTTCAGAGTATATTTCTGGTATTCTTATATGACACTGCTTGCAAATTGTCATATCCAAGCTCTTCTTTCCTCCCGTGTTAAAAAAATCCAAAATAAGTTCAGATGTTTGATTTATTAAATGCGTATTTGCAAAAATTAGTAATACATATATATATATATATATATATATATATATATATATAATAAAAGAACGATACTTGGCTTGTATCGAAACAATATTGCCATGCAAAATATTGGGCTCTATTTATTTTTTCCTTCAACCCAAATGCCCGCACAGGTGAGCACTGCGTACGTGGTCAGGTGTAGCAACTACAGATGATTATAATGGACACGCTCTGTTGCGGACATGCTGTGGCAGACATGTTGCGTCGCGTCCGTGCCTCATATATTTCAGCTGTAAGTTATCTCTTGCTTCGTATAGGACAGCATACCTATATGAAGCAACAATCTCATATTTATTTTTTAGTTGGTTTAATGGACACCATTTACCATAAACCTAGACATTTGTGGACTAAGCATCACGGCTCAACAGAAGAGGCAAGTCCATGAGGGAGCTGAGGTGATACAGTTAGTTCAGACATGTCTGTAATGACAGCAGGACAGAGAGGAGCAAATGCTCAGAAGATCTTTGACAGCAGAGATTACAGATAACAAATTGCAAAAGTGAGAAGAAAGCATTGGTGAGTTTTATGGATATGAAAGAAACCAGTACCAACACTGCTGCCTTTTTAAATGGTAGTGAGGGCTGTGTTTTTTTCTGTTATCACATTGATTAATCGTCATTAATCATTGTTTAAATCATAAAGATGTTGATCTGAGAAGCAGGTTTTGCAACAGAAGCCAATTTGTCATAGAATACAGAAAAAAACCCTCAAGAGCAGGTTTCATTTTTCAGAAAGACAGATGAAAGAAATACTTAATTAGAGGTTGCATTGAGTTACAGAAGCTTCAGAGTCCAGTCAGGACGTGATGTCATGACTTCGCCTCAGTTGAAGTTAGTCTTGGGAGGTTCGGCTGAGATGCTTTGCTTTCCAGTCTGCAATGTGTAGCATCACAGCCGCCTGAAATAGCACGAGAATATTCTATACCGTGTTCCACAGTAAACTTTGACACCTACTTCTCTACCTATATTTGACATAAGAAAAACAAGGATACCAATCAGAAATACTTTTTGTCATCTGAATATAATACTGTATATATGTGTTGATGCATGAAAAGTTCTTAACAGTGCTGGCAGGTCTGCATGTTTATATACAGTACGCACATTTCAGCCAGCTCTTGTTCTCTGGAGTTATTTCCATCAGTGTGCTGCAGAGGCCTTAAAACTCCACAACACAGACACACACACACATTCAGGCTCCCAGTACAGGAAAGGAGGATTATTCTGTTATCCATGGGTGCTGGTGGGAGAGGGTGAGAGATGGAGACAGCGAGAGAGCGACACAGAGAGAGGAAGAGAGGGTCGGAGGGGAGGGAAGGGTAGTTTGGTGGAAGTGCAGTGGGAGGCGAGCAGGTGAAGATTTGGTTCAGCCTGAGTGCTTCGCTCATGCAGCGGAAATGCTGAGGAGGTCAGTCACCAGCCACCCCACCTCCTCCCCCTCCCCCCCCTCTCTCTCCACACTCCCTCCATCTCTGCCTGTCATTCAACCTCCTTTCCTTTCCTCTCCTCGTCGTCAGCGCCTTATCTGTGCCAGTATTTCCTTTCCTCTCGAGCCACGTGCCATTTTGACAAACAGATTTATTGGTTACGTCATATTTCTTCCCTGTTTTAATCAAATGCCGGGGCGGCGGGGCTGACTCGTGCTCAGATTAATATCGCCATTGATCAGATTGGATGGAGGTGTCCTCGCACCCGCACCGTACACCACCCCTGCTCAACCCCCCCACCTCTCCAACACACACACACACACACACACACACACACACACACACCCTTACTCTTTCATTGCTGGGAAAAGGTTTTGCGCTCTGAGAATTCCAGTAATATGCCTTTCCCCTGTGTGGCTGATTTGAGTCTCATGTGCACGCTACATATTTATGTGTGTGTGTGTGTGTTTGCTTGTACAGTATTTCACCATGTGTAAAAGTGTTTTGTTTCACCTCTCTGGCTTTGTTCATGAATGCTTTCTCTTGTTTTGATTCTTGGCGCCGCGCTTTGAAATGCACAGTAAAAGGTCTTGCAAATGTGCAGCTGTGGTGGCGTCTGGACTTGGAGAAATTTTACGGTCATTTGCAAAGCTGTGTTTGTGGAAAGTAGAAGGGAGCGCTGTGGTTGATAGTGAGACACAGAGAGCGAGAGGGTATGAGGCTGTGGAGGCTGGGGAGGAGGAGAGCAGGTGCAGCAGCGAGCCGGTGACAATGCTGCACGAGGAAGTCATTTTAACAAACACACCGTGGCGGCCAGGGCCGTTAGAAGCCATCAGCGCTGTTCCTTCCCTGTCAGCCACCCCCCACCACCACATTCACACACACACACACACACACACACACACACACATACACACAGTCACTGAAACATCCACACACACACCATCACACCACCACTACCACCACTCTGACAGTGCTTTCACCCACCCCCGCCCCACCACCTTCGTCTCCACGGCCTGCCAGTCACGCAGCCGCAGCCCACCACTCTCCCCCACGTCGATCATGCGTGACATAGGGGTCAGCAGCGAGCAGAGGCGAGGCAAAGAGCCTCCCCACCACCCCCCACCTCATCGCCCCCCAGGGTGTGACCGGGCCGGCGGTCTGCCGNCACTTAGAACAGAGTGAGTGAGAACGGGAGAGAGACGGGGAGAGGAGATAGAGGGGAAGAGAGAAAGGAGACGGAGAGGTGGGGGAGGGGCAGGAGGGACAATTTAACGAAGCTCAAAGCCTCTGCCATCTCTGAAAAGCAAGAAAGGAGACAGACATGGAGGAGATCGGGCCAGGCTCAGGCTGGTGTTAACAGCCTGTTAGTTCTGCCCTTGCTTTTCTTCCTCTCCTGCCTCTTTGTTTGTGATTTGGTGTTTAGAAAAATGTGAGCCGGGATTACTCCAGGCTTTTGAAAGAAACTTTGAAAATCTGCTTTCAGAAATACAGTAGGCTGCAAGGTTTCCGTAAAACCATCATGGCTGCAGAACTTGTTGATTATGCACTTTTTTCCCTCTCACATTGTTGGAAAGAAAATCCTGCTATCAGTTCGTGTTTGTCTGGTGTTTAGGCCCAAAAGTCTTATTTTGTGAAACAACAAAAAAAAATCTGCAGGTGTGGTGACTTAATTTCCAAATAAACTTAAAAATGTATATTTAGAAATACAAACTTAGAAATAAACAAGAATTGTCTTAGAAAGTTTTATTCATCCAGTACAGTGATCTGCTTTTTTGCTCAATTTTTAACAGAGAGTTAGGCACAGATTTCTAAATCAGGCTATTTTTTATTAGGAATTAATATCATACTTCATCAGCAATTGTTTTTACTTTTTCTTTTAAAAAAACAACAAAAAATAACAACTTATAGTGGTCAATAATAATAGGCAAAGATGCTTAATAAGATGGAGATTTTTGCAGTCCACAAAAGCCATTTTTATTTTCTTGACTACATCTAAAAACTATTAAAAGTAAAATAAAAACAACCCACATTAAGCCCATAGCTAAATGTGAGAAAGAGTCACCAGATCAGGATGTTCTGAATAATCAAGGTGCAACCTTTTTATAAGTGTAACAAATTCATGCTGAACTTAAAACAAGTGCCATTTAACATTATTGAGGAGAGGGTGCGAAACCCATGAACACTGGATGAGCGAGACAGAGACAGAGACGGAAAGAGAGAGAGAGCACCTGTGTCATTGTTATGCCTGTTGCCTGGTAACAACATTTTTCACCGTGCAGAAAGCGGAAGCCATGCATGAAGAAAGCCTTCCTCTTAGAAAACAAAAGAGTAAAAAAAAAAAAAAAAAAAATCCATATTTCACAGAGGTGTTTTGAAGACAGCAAGTCTGTTTGGGATCCATCATCTCTGTGTGGATTTTCAGCACAAACAGGTGTTGACAATGAAATTAACCTGAAGTCAGCCGCGGCATACCGTGGCCTTAGTATCTCAGTTTGGCATTTTAATTGACTGGTTTTACCTGTTTGTGAACGCACACAGACACAAGGACACAGTTTTTGGTCTGCTGTAAGTGCACATATATGGACTTGTATTGTAGTAAGGTGTAGATGTTTAATTTCCCTGATGCTTAACCTGAAGTTTAAACTTAGACTTGTCGATAGTCTTAAAGTAAGAAAACACTTGGAAAACAGTATATTATAAGAGCCATTTTATTTTTCACTTTGCACTGTGTATTACGAGATTTGCAAATTATCCTACAGAACGTAAAAACTAGCTAAATAAAAGCTAACAAATAAAATTTATTTAAAACAATATTCTTTAAATAAATGAGTCTTAGGCGGCACAGTGGTGCAGTGGCTAGCATTGTCGCCTCACAGCAAGAGGATTCCTGTTTGAACTCAGTGTGGGGGTATTTGAACTCCAGGGTGGGGGGAGCCCTTCTGTGTGGAGCCTGCATGTTTTCCCCATGTCAGCGTGGTTTCCTCCCACAGTCCAAAGACATGCAGGTTAACTGGTGACTCTAATTTGTCCATAGGTGTGAATGTGAGTGTGAATGGTTTTCTGTCTCTATGTGTCAGCCCTGTGATAGTCTGGTGACCTGTCCAGGGTGCACCCGCCTCTTGCCCAATGTCAGCTGGGATAGGCTCCAGCCCCCCACGACCCCTGACAGGATAAGCGATTACAGAAAATGAATGAATGAATGCAAAACTAGTCTGAGGGCGCATTCACACCAGGATAGTCCGAGGGACTCGTTTCAATTGAGTGGTTCACACCTTCATTTGGTTTGTTTCACTTTGACACTGCGCTTTTTAAAGCGGACCAAACTGCCTGGACAATGTCACACAGTTACAACAGCTGCTGGTTTGGGGGCGGTATTGCCCGAAACAACCACTGACAGGGAAGAAAAAAGCACGAGGAAGAAGAAAACCCGGCTCATCGATTGGACAGGACCGAAAATGGAAATCCACCCCCTTCAGCCAGCAGCCAGCAACTGCTATATATAGTCCTCTGACCATATATCAATAAGTGCCTGCACCTCCTGTAGTGTAAAGAGTTAATCCCTAATCAAGTAAAAGTGTTGTATTGCATAAGTTGATTGAGAAACAATGTAAAAGGGTTAAGAGACTGATTGAGATGCATAATACAGAGTTATGAGTTGATATTGTATCTACACTAAAAGAACACACATATAACACACCATGTTCTGTATAATGAAAACACACACACACTCAAATGCTTGTACTACCTAACACACATTTAAAGGTCTGTATTGTAAAAGAGCACAAGGGACTGCATAAAGAAAGTCCCTAAAACTTACATGTTTTTTAAAAATAAAGTGAAAGCAAAGCCGAAGCTAAGGGTGGGAAATTTGGGGACTTCCAAAACTCAAAACGAAAGTGATACACCATTAAAACCGGGCCCGTTCACGATTGGACAAAAAGGAAAAGGTCGCCACCAATAGCTTTGCAGTGAAGTGGGATGGATTAGCGAAAGAAGGTGGAGACTTGCTCCAGTCTCCACCAGCATAAAAGCAGACGCACTAAGAGTTGTTTTTCAGTCCAGCTCCGGGGCTTGGCTCGATGAGTTGTATGTGTTGAAGCTTGTGAACACATTAAACTCGATTGCATCGGACTCTGCCTGTCTCCAGTGTTTCTTTGAATATTACTTAGTAGAATCCAAGGTACCAGATCGAAATCAGAGGACAACTGAGAAGTTACGATTTTCACCTCTACACTCCTCACTACTCCACGTCTGCTCTCGAGATATTTTTCAACTTTTTTTTTTTACCTCTGCTTCTCTTGGTTCGCGCTGTTTGCTTTGTTTTGTTTTTCTACCCAAAATGCACTGCGCTCTACATCACTTCCTCTCTTTGGTTGGTTGGATAGTCCGTTTGCATTTCCCACTGTAAACAAATTGCACCAGGGTTCACTTGCAAGTGAACACTCAGAGTCGAGTGTCTTGATCCTCTCATCTAAATCTGGGCATGAAAGGGAATAATTGTATATATTTTTTGAAAATGTTCAACTATTTGTTCAACACAGAGCATATCCCTGCATGTCTATGGCCACATAACCTTTTTTCTTTAGAGAAGGTTACTTCTTATTTACAAGATTGAAGTACTTTAACCAGAAATTGACTTTGTGTTGCAGTGCAATGGACATCACATTTGATAAATTAGACCTTTGAAATACATAAAGGTAGGTCTTTTCAAAAAGCAAGGACTTTTTGTGGTTTCATATTTTTCCACTGAGATATTGCCTTTACAATACTCTTTTAATTCATTTTTGTATAGGATGGCTGCACACAAAGATTAAATTGGCATATTGCCCTTGGGCAATCATTTTGACAAAGCCGTAATAAAATTTACTTCATAAAATCTCAGATGATTTTGACTGCTCCGTATTTTCGCCTATAAAAATGGCAAACTTATTAAAATCTCTGAAAGACATCTTACTGTATGTTAGGAGGTGAGTTTCCCAATGACAGATCTCTGACCAGCCACATTCCAGTTATTTTGTTCTCTTTGATGCTCAGACGAAACACCAATTGAACTGTCATGTAATCATGTCTTTTCTTTCTACATATTCCTTATTGTGACACGAATATTAGCAATGACCATAATGGCATTTGGGAAGTCCCCAACACAATGCGAAGCCCACAACACTGTTTGCAAGTGTGCATTTTTGTGCACATGCTCACTAACAATGAGCTACACCAGGCAGTGGGAGTTGTGAGGCCTTTATATATTCCCACAGTAACCCTGGACAGCCTGTCTACTGAAAAAAACACCTGTTGACAGGTTGAGGAAGGAGCCTGTTGCTTTGAGTAACGCGGGAGAGAAGTCGGTTGTGCAATCTGGCTCTGCAAGCCATCTTTAAAAGAGGGAGCAGCTCAAAGATCGAGGCCTGCGTGCACTGTGCATCTGTTAAACCCACCGCATTTACTTATCTGTCCTGGTGGTGCATTCTCTTCTTATGGTCCAATAAAAACTGGAGCACAATAAATGTCCAGCTGCATGTTGATTGCCTGGTAGTGGAGAGTCGTCAAATTGTTTTAAATACCTTTCCACTTGTTTACCAACCAGTAGCATTGCACAAACTACATAATTTCCTTCAACTTTGGTGACACAGTATTTGAGTTTCTACTCAATGTGTTTGCAGTTTGTTAGTTTCCAGATATAATTTATGCAAGATGAATTTTAAGGACACATTTGAACCAAATTTAACCTAAATACCACCACCACCACCACCACAAATCACATGTCATTCCTCTATGTCAGGGGTCATCAACCTTTACTATCAAAAGAGCCATTTTTGACCAAAAATAATAACCTGTAGCTAGCCTAGCTAGGGAGATTTAACACTGGCCACTGCTCCTGGGGTTTGGCAAACTTTGGAAGTAAAAGCACCAGGCCGTAGATGTTTGAAGCACATTTTGGATGATGAAATGTTTAAACTTTTTTTAATTTAGTGCATAATTTCTTCAGGCCTACAACAATCATACATGAAAACTGAAATGTTAGAAAAAATTTCCGTCATTAATTTCCATATGATTTCTTTGTCAAAGCCACAGGGAACCACTGCAGAGGCACGAAAGAGCCACATATTGCTCCAGAGCTGCAGGTTACCTACCCCTGTGCCATATCATTTACCAAAATCCTGTCTCCATTCACTGTAATGACGAGTATATCCAATACACTCTTTAAAATAAGGAGGTGTGATTGGCTATGCTTTGCCACTTTATTGCACTAGCAATACTTCTGCAAAGACATCTACTACTGCTATTGTATATGAGGATTGTTAGCTTCACGGTAGTGTCGTCATGATACTGGATTTTCTTATACAGTCGATACATTACTTTGAAAATATTGCTATTCAGTATCATTTTTACAGAGCCCTAAGGGGACATGGAGGGACAATAACAATTAATTGGTAAAATAGAAAAACAAAGATGGAGAGAAGAGAAAAATACATGGCTAAAGAAAAGATAAAGTTCCTCCTAAGAAACTTTTGCGTCAATACAAAAGGACTCATATGTTGATAAACCCGCAGCCACTGAGAAGTGCTGCACCAAAGCAGTACTTGTACACATGGCCATTCACTACACCTTCAGCAAACCCTTTGCATGTTGTGCTGCCACAGGAGGTGCAAAAAAAAAAAGAGGCGCAAATATTTCTCGTAAAAATGTAAAAGTTTCTTGTGAGAACGCAAAAGTATTTATCTTTTTTTTCACCGATTTCTATTTCTCACAGATCTTTTATTTCCCCTCCCCCACATCTCCTAAGGGGCTCTGCACATTTTCGGTACCACTGGAAAAATTTAAATTGAGTGCACACAATTTTACATTATATTAAAATATAAGTATTTATTTATTTATTTCATTTCTTTGTTTGACCAGGAGTTCCTGGGCCAAGGTAGCAGCCAATCAAAACACATTTAAGCAATATCACACGAGAGGGAGTGATGTTGTACTGTGATATCGTCACGGCTGTGATTCGGCCGAAGACAATCACAGCCCTGATGATATACGAGTATAACATCACGAGCTCGAGTGTGATATTGCATTTATACAACAGTTCAACAGTTAATTAAGCAAGGCTGATTAACAAATGTTGAAAAATGAGGACAAAATAGATAATTTAAGCATTTTATTTGTCTTCCGCCAACAAAAATAGTTCCCTCAGGACTCCGCTGTCACCGTTGCTATGTAACGCAGACATGGTGCGCCAGGCACTTACTCTTTATACACATTTATCTGCACGTTTCCATTAATTGTGCAGCCGGTGAAATAAGTCTCTGGTGACTGCATGGTGGACTGTCGCTTCACAGGCACAGCCGACTCTGCCTTCTGATCTGACAGTATGTTGCTTTTCTCCAAGTCATTGAGCTCCGCTGATGAAACACTGACAAACCTGGATGTGTGCTCAGATGGATTCAGCTTCTCCTCTCCCTCATCTTCCTCTGATGACCATTCATAGTTCAATTCAGAACTTATTTTAGGAAATAAATCCATATTTTTGGCTGTTTGACAGTGGGTGAATTAATTAGCCTACAGCGCAACTGCTGACCTAACTGACACTAACCGTCAGTTTTGATTTGATTGTTGATTGTAATCAGCTGTGAGGCGGAGTGATACATACACAGTGAAATAACTGTGATGTTGTACTCCAATATCGTCACGGTTTTACTATCTCTCGACCAATCATATTGCAGGGCCGGAACTAACTGTTGTATAATTTAAAATAACAAGGCTATAACATGACAACCACAACTCTTCTTGCTCATTTGCAGAAAACAACAGAATGACTCCAGTGAACATTAATAAGAGAGCGAAAAAGCACAGTGTGTAGCGATACTGTGGAAAAATTAATATTGAAAACATTTCAAATATTCAGAATTTATATGTATATAAAAAAGGTATTTTTGACAACACTACTTCATTGTGTACTTTGTTACCGTTAACCTGTTTCTTTTTATATTAAAAATAAAAAGCCAAGCAAGAGGTCACATGCATGGGTTCAGAAACTTAAAAAGTTTTAAAAAGTTTTTGTGCTCATGTTTGTTGAGCAAAATAATGCTGTAGGATACATTCATGCACTCTTATATCTACAACGTTCACTCTGAATGCATGAGAGGCTTGACAGTGCAATAAACAATCTGAATTATACCCAGTGAGTTTTCAAGGACAAATATAACCTCAGATGAGTAAAAAGAGTTATTGAAAGAAAATATTGTCCAAGGATTTTATCATACAACATTATTTCCAAACACAACAGTTGACTCCACCACAGTACCTCATTTATTTTACCCATCTCAGTATATAAAATAGTAATGGCAAGAGGTCAGGGATTAATCCTGAATTTCTGAAAATAAAAGCTTTAAATGCCCAGAACATATTGTATTAGCAATTTCACCTTTCCACCTTTCAATATCAGAGTTGAAAAACAAAACGGTAAAGAAATTAACACTTTCAGTCAGATTTCCTACGTTTCTTTGTCAATTAAATTGACTTTTCCCTTTCTCTCCGGTATTATGGTTCCCAAAGCTTTTGCTTTCTGCAGCGTGGAAGCTAAAATGTGTCCATCTATGCTGTGCTGGTCCTCGGGGGGGGGGGCCTTGCTATGTAAGCCTTGCTCGTGAACTATTAAAGCGGGGCCTTGCCGCAGCATCTTTTGCTCGCATGAAACACCTTCATCTTTGATGGTTGTTTGTACCAGAAATCCCTCCCTACCCCCACCGCCGCTGCCGCCGCCACCACCACCAGCAGCCCCTATCTGAAGCAATGTGCAGCAGCGTAGAAATCTCACCGCTCAGTCAGTCAATAGCGGAAAGACCATTTCGATTTCCAGGGATAAAGAGGGTAAGGCTATTTACAGCATACATACGAGCTCGCCTCAGCCTCAAAGTTAGGATTATTTTAATTCTACTGGTGGATGTTTGTGTTCCTAATTTATGATTGAGTCCAGTAATTTGTTTTCTGCAGATAAAGTGCAACTGATATGCATCTCCCACTTGTCCACCTCAATTAAATCAGGAGGATTTGTTTTTTATTTATGGGTTTTTTTTGTCAACATTAGTTTAATATTAAAAATGATCATTCCTTTCTTTTATTGGACAGTGTACAGTGTATCGTCGAGCGACTGATGTTGAGGTCATGGTCTGCGTCTTGCCACAGTGCCAGCAGACCTCCCGTCAATTTGACAGAACTTGTAGCAATGATACTGTACATCTCCCCACCACACTCTGCCATTTTTGAAATTACACCGATTGGCCCAAAGGAGACATTTACAATTACAGGTCTGGAGGTGACACATCTGTCACTGATTGGCCTTGAAGACGACTGCAACACTGGAGGATATCATGTTGTTGTGCTGCTGCACACCGCTACCTGCCAGCCACTGCGTTGCAAACAGGCCTGTTTGACATTATTAATTTACTGGTTTTCATCAAGTGAAGAAAAAAAAAGTGAATACACAAAACAAAAGACAAATGCTGTGAGTGGAGAGAAAACTTCCTGTCACTCCACCTGTTAAAAGAAATTGAATGAAATGCTCGTTGGAGGAGGTGGTGGGTGGTGGGTGACACACACAATCCTCAGCGTGGCCGGCACAAAGTGAGAGTGCTGTCTGTGCGGACCTGGGTTCACATTACCCTCTCCGGGGTCACATTTCACATGCTCTCCACCAGCTGCTCGACAGCACAGCGCAGCTCAGACATCTAATGGCACGCACTCAGACGGAGCCACAGGTGATACGATGAGGAAATTCGGCTCAATTTAGGAATTTTGAAGAAGACAAACCACAGAGAAAACTATTTTATTATGTAACTATGTATTCATTAGTATTCCACTCCACCGTCAATGGTCGTCTGGTAAACGTCTCTGTTGACTGTCTCTATTGGTTGAGAAATGGTGACTTAATCAAGCAATAACGCTGGAAACAAAATGATTTTCAGCTAATCTTCTGGCCAATCATGAGCAAAGGTAACGGCTTGCATGCTGGCAAATGAGCCACTGCCTTGAACGCACACGGGCTAATGACATGATTATTTGCTCATCAGGCTGATGTGAGTGTGTATGTGTGAGCCGACATGTGTGGATGTGTGTAAGTCTATACGTGTGCTTCTTGGGGGTTGGTGTGTGTGAGTGAGTGAGTGTGTGTGTGTGTGTGTGTGAGTGAGTGTGTGTGTGTGTGTGTGTGTGTGTGGGGGTGGGGGGTGCTGGTCACATCTCAGCATGGTAATAAAAGCCGGAGCTGTTGTCACAAAACTCAGCCCCTACGCCCAGCTTTTAAGTGCTGCCTCTATTCTCAGAGAGCAGCAGACACATTACAGAGAGGGGAGAGAGGAAGAAAGGCTCGGGGAAAGAGAGGGGGAGAGAAAGAGGGAGAGAGAAGCGAGGGGGGTTGCGAGGCCTGTGGCTGAAGGATTGATTTTAAATGTTCTGCAAAGGCAGTGTTTACTATCCTCTCTGGCTAGCCCCCTGACAGCGCCAGCATCAAAACAAGATTTGTCCCCCCTTCCCCCACCCAGCAGAAAGAGGGGAAGGAAGCAGGAAAAGGCGATGGTAGCTTAAAATGACGGTTCTCCCTGGCCAAATGTGTAGCTCGCCCCTAAAAGTAGTACAACTGGTGCCTGCCATGGAAAGTCTTTGTCGTCTCTGCTTCCCTTTGCTGCTAATAGAACTGGATATGAGTCCAAATTTCTGAGTAACATCATCCTGTATTTTTCACTGAAACTGTACAAAATGTGTTACTCCATCAAACTTGTGGGGCACACTTTGTCACGTTGCAAGATTTGTAATCGTTCCAACGTTGTATCGCTGCGCGCGGGACAAAAAATGGTCGTGATGTGTTCTAATGGGCAACCATAAGTCATTAGCACACATTATTTATGGGTGTGACATTAATGGGTTTAAGCCTGGCACTGGTTCTCTGGCTCAGTACTCGATACAGTCATGGGAGCAGATAAGCTTCTAACTCAGCCTCCCTAATGAGGAAATTGACAGTTTATCTGAGGTAGGTTACAGATTGCGGTAATAATGTGTATAATGCAGTACTGTAAAAGAAGAGTTGAATTTAAAGGTGAAGGGTGGTGTTTTTCTGTATTTTTCTTACTTCCCGTTTCCACCAAACCCTTTTGGTAGGGTATCTTTGGAACCAAAAGAAACCCTTCAGACATGGTACCTAGACCTTAGTGTTTCCACTGCAAACAGTACCCTTAAATGTGGGTGGGGTTGTTGTCACTCACTGCTCTGTCCAGCACTCACTGTATGTCCTACTTTATTAGTCTGCACCTCGTTTATTGTCCACAGAACGGGGTTGCACAGGGTTTAGAACAAAATAAAACAGGCTGCAGTGAGACTCTCTCTCCATGGGATATTTAAAAATAGCAGTTTTGTGCATTTAGTCCTTCTCAGTCAAGCTGAGGGGTTTAGTGTTGCTGGAGCCCAGAGGAACGACGCTTCACAGCACTTTTTTTGATTCAAGTGAGTATTGGCATATATGCAGTTCACATAATCTGGTCGAAATTAACATATTTTTTTTAAAATACTTGAAGATCCACTCATTACTAAAAGTGATGAGACGCATTTAACACTCAAGTAATGGTCAAAGGTGTCACATTGAAATTTAAGGTATGTTAATGGATTCACGTCGTCAACTCACGCATTGAGTACCATTACAAGTTAACGTTCCACCTTAAAAGTTGCCGGTAGTCGGCCCAGTGGATTAAGTTATTTTTTCTCAGACTACAGCTGCTGCACGAGGCAGCAAAACATCCTTTCAGTTTATAGTTACATTTTACTAATATATATGTAAAACTCTCTACGATATGAACAGTGATTACATGAGCCTCAAAACCAGCCACAACTCAGCCCTTAACAAGAGTGACCCTCTGCTATTGACCAGTCAACGGACTGCAGTGTTCGCAGCTCCACCTCTTAGTACCAGATCTGTGTGCTAGGTACACCAACAGAGGGGGGACCAAAAATGGGGACGGTTCGGAACGGTTCTATTAGTACCGTCCACAACTTTACCAAAAATGGGGACGGTTCGGAACGGTTCTATTAGTACCGTCCACAACTTTTCACAATGGAAGAGGGAAAAAAAGCGTACCAAACTGAACTGTACCGTACTGCTTGGTGGAAACGGGGCTTTAGTGTCAGCAAATCCCATGAAAAGACCAGAACCAGCAATAATCAGCCTATTTCTTAGTGTTCTCAGTACTATGTATTGTTTCATTTTAAAAAAAGAAGAGCTGAACACTGTAGTTTTGAGTAAAAAGCCCGTTTGTAGGGGACTATTTACAACCGTGCCAATTCCATAAACAGTGCTAAACATTAGCAACAGTGCTGACAGAGCTAATTGTGTTAACCAGGGATGAACTAGAGCACAGGTGCTAAGCTTCTGCAATGACACTGTCCCGATATGTGCGGTAATCCCTGCATGAGCGAAGTATAAAGCAGCAGCGAAAACTAGCCAGTGGGATACACACATGCACTAACATGCACGTGCAGCTGGACCGGCTTCCCACAACAAAGAACAACGAAACTTGGATCACAACCCATACAGAGGGAGCGTGACTTCATTCTCTGCTCAGGATGCCATAATTGCCAATTCAGTTTCGGTGTCCGTGTGTCTGCGAGGGTCTGCTTTTGTCCGCGTGATGTAAATGTCGCTATCCACCCATGTCCGAGAGGGTCAGCACATCCTCATGCAGCCCATTTTTGTGATTTCACAGACTTTAGGCATTGCAAGAGTGCCGACTGCACATGCTTCAATCTCTTGTTCCACACTCCAGTTTAATACAAAACACTGTGGTCAAGCCGGCTGCAGCTGTCGCCTCACCTCTATGAAGTTAGCTTTAAGTTGGACATTCGACAGACATTCGCTGCAGACCCTGCGGAGTCTTCTTAGTTTTTCTTTTCCTCACATTGGCAGTAAGAGGACGGCGTGTGCGTCCAGCTCTGTGGATATTCAATGCAGAAAGTACTGTATGTCCGGGCCTTAACACCTCTATATCTTCACATAACAAATAGTTGCTTGCTTATATATCAATGCAATCGTCTGACTAAATAAAGGCTGGATTCACAGCACAAAGGAAGTGTGTCAACCATTACGTGCCAAAAGACAAAGGGGATAGCGCTTTTTTTTCTCCAGTAGCTATCCCCAGTTACCAAAGAGTATCAGTGTAAGTTCTTTGCAGTTACTATCCCCAGTACTGGAAATGGTGGATGCAGTGTCTCCTGTGTTGTTGGTAGTTGCTAGGCTCTAAAAGCAGTCTGGTGTTGGATCCACAGGCAATATTTATCAAGGGTTGTTTCTTTCAAAGGATTTGTGAAACAGATCGAGCAGAAAAGAACTCTTTTCATTTTTGATCACCTCAGAGTCTGAGAAGTTTATCAGTGTTGTTCAAATGTCAACATTGGGAGGTCTCCTTTCCAATGAAAACACAGTGTGGCCTATTGTACAGAACATACAGAGCATTGGCAAGAAATCAGGCTAAATACTTAACTTGATTCGAAGGAGAAAATTCCCTTTCGTGCCACGCGGCCACACTCATAATTATCCGATTGTTGCTGAACATTAGGAATTTGATTTATTGTTCTTTGGCAGTCAGGATGGAGGTTTCTTACCCCCGCCTTGGACGTGTGTGAAATGCACAAGTCTGGAGGGCTGAGGAGAATATGGGGAAGCGAGAGCCATATGTCTGTGCTGTCAGAGAGCCACTTGTTAGAGGAAGTTTAGCCTCCCTGTGCCTCCAGCCACAGCCTTAATTATTAACTACATGTCTCCCCTCTGAAGAGCTGTGTGAGGGCGGCTCACTGAAAAAGGTGCTTTGGAGTGTGGGCTGGGTGCAGACTATCCTCTGGATGCTGAGATATTCAGTGAAGGCCGTGAAGGTTTTTTGGGAAAGTTGTTGGTTTGTAGATATTTATCCTCCCCTTTCCTCTCATGTGAGACTTTGTAATTGAAGCTCACTTGTAAACACATAAGCAGAACAAGAGTGACTCAGTTTCTCTTACATTTAAATCAAGGCAATCATCATCAAGTCAGTCTGTGTCAATGAAAGATTTGAAAACGATCACTTCTGGAGGGTTTGTATCATGTTTTTTTTTCTCATGTAGGAAGCCATCGGAAGAACTGTATTGACTGGCTCTTGACTTCATAAGTGACAGGATGTCCTGATCGTCTGATTTAGTGAAGATACCTTATTGATTCAACAGTGTACTATATATAATTTGATAAATTGTAAACGCTACATCAACTACTTAATTGCTGCTATTAGTAGGGATTAATTCCATCTCTTTAACTAAGGCCAAAACGAATTCCTAACTGTAACTAAAAACTATAGATTTTCCATCAAAACACATGAAATTAATTTTGTTTTGGTGCTGTTTTCGATGAAGTCAAAGATAAAACCAGAGAGGAGCTTTAGAGACCCCCCCCCCCGGAAGCTAGACTCTGATCTCTCTGTGAAAAAGTGGCAGGTCTGGCTGGATTACTTAATGAGGTATTTTACTGCTAGAAAGATGGTCCTTTCATAAATCTGGGCTGTCTATGCAGAAGAAAGATGCAAATACTTTTGAAATTGGTGCTACACATGACCAGAGGAAACAGAGGAAAAGGGCTGGGGCTAAGAGGTAGAAAACCTACAGCTACCAGAATGCACTGTGCTGCACCTGACCAATAAAAGCTCTAGTTGGTGGGTGACATGCAGCTTTTGAACAATGCTGGGTTTTGAAAATTTTACATCGTGGCCAAATGTGGGATTACAACTTTTGGGTCCGTCACGATGCCATGGGTCCTAAAGGGACTTTTCCCCATAAACTTACATTATGAAAGATCAGTGGATACATTTTTTTAGCATTACAACTCCTGCAAAATCACTCGTGCTACTATTGGGACTTGATCCATTTGCTCTGATAACATTTCGAAAGTCTAGAAGAGCTATAAATTTTAATCATATTTATCCACATTCAAATTAGCAGAGCACTAAACTGGAAGGTATCTGATTGGCTAGTGTTGTGGGGATTTCCTGTCTGTTTGTAAGCTGAAACCATTTCCCTTAGTGGAAACGAAACTTTTATTTACTTTAATTTCACAGATAAGAAACAATAAATTGTTAAGACAATAAAGCCTCCACAAAATAGCAATTTTAGTCTTGTGTGTGATTTATCTCCTGGGGATTTATACTTCAGGATTCATCCTGGTTTCATGTGAGCAGAGGAAATGTCTGCTCGACGCTAGGCTAATTTATATTATGTAAAATTCCATAGGCTTGTGCTAATAATGTTAGCATGTTATATTGTTTGGAAAACATGTTTAGCATAAGACAATTGTTTTGTTGGTGAACCCTGTGAGTTGTAATGAAGCATAATTTTGTAACGTTACCTTTGTTAAATGTCGCTGTTGTCCCTGGCTTCATACGAGTAGAAAAAAAGTCTGCTAGCTGCTAGGCTAATGTATGCAATGTAAAATGCCATAGGCTTGTGCTAAAAACATTAGCATGTTGTATTTGTGTCCAGCAAAAGACAAATGCTTTGTGTATGAATGCTGTGATTATTGTGAAGCCGCTTTGTGTATTTGTGTTTGAAATTGTTGCAGCATAGGCTGTGGTGGAGGCTCTATATAGAGCTGACCAATAAGTATAAATCCCGTTTAAGTCTCTACTACACTTGTGCTATGGGCCCCACGATGTGGAAGCTACGGCTAACTTCATACCATGGAAATCAAGCATTTTTGGCTACATGCGCCACTGAGCAGTTTTCATTAGCAATGGATGGGGCCCCGCCTCCATGGCTGTACCCAGTTCTCCTCCATGTTTTTTCTACAGGAAACATTATATATCTATAATATATTTCTGAAAACATTTTAGGCAAGAAATGGATAACACTAACAGAATCTTGTTTCATAGTTGGTCAGCACTGCTTAGTTTTACTGTTTGATCGCCAGCCTCCGTTTTAACTATACACAATACAGAGTGGAGCTGACTTCCTGTTTACAAATTCTAAAATGAACATCAGGGATTACAATGTAAATAATGTTTTTTCAAACTAACACCAATGGTATAATTCTTAGAAAATCATTATCATGTTGCAAAATAATGTTTAAAAGAGGGGAATAAATTTATAGTGTTTAATACTTCATGTTATTATCAACTTTAACAGAGACTCTTAGATTTACAAATAAACAGTTGGTATGGCATCATGAAAGGTAAAGGATTTCCAAACAGCATCTAGATAGCATCTAATCAATAAGTGTCTGTTTTCATTTCAGCTGCATTGTAATTATCCAACAATCAGTCAACTGTAATTATCAATTACAAGATTGAGATGGCTTGATAATTAGCGAATCAGATCAGGTTTACCCTCGGCATTAAAACCAGAATTAGGTCAAGATTTGTTAGGTTCTTGCTGGATCACCCAAAGGACATCCTGTGGGTTGAGTGTGATGAGAGAATAATTAAGCCAACCAGAGCAGTGACAGTACAATTTACATTTGGATCCTTATTTTAATCTTATACACAGATGGAAACTGTATAAAGAATGGCAAAACAAAATACTATATATACTGTATTTATTTGTGTTGCAGTTGGATTTACTGTATGTGAGACGGTTTTTATTTCTGATATTTCCATTGTGTCCTCAGACAGAGTCAGGTGCACATTAAGACAATGCTACTCCTTGACCTTTTCAATACTCTCTTGTTATCTGTCTTTGTGCCCAAAACTGCCTCAGGGATGTCATGGTTAAAAAACACCAAGCATCCCGATCAGCACTCACCATCCCCCATCCTCATCCATTTAGGAAACACACGCAGACATGGTGGATGCAGAATAATAAACCCTGTCTTCCAACCTTATATGAACTCCCGTAGAACCTGAATTCCCCTTAAAGCATCACACTGGTAGATCTGCGTGTTTAAACCCATTATCTAAAAACTGGTCTTTGTCAAAGCATTGATTGATTAATTAACTTCTCTAAGCAATTACTGGGTTTCATATTAAGAGAGCTTTTCAGTTCAGTTCACAATATAGTCAATCAGTTTATGAATGATTATAGATTTGTCTTCATTTGATTGTGTATTAGTTGAATGGTAGCTATCAGCCAAAACTGTAAAACCATATAAATGAACATCTGCAATGATGCAATGATGTGTGTGGAACTATTGTTCCTATTAAACACTCCTATAAGACCACTTTTATCTCAACAAATGAAATAATTTTCCTTATTTTAAAGGTGCTTTTGTTGCCTAAGTCTAACCACAAACACCAGTCTAGACGCGAACCAGGGATCCTGGTGTCACGGTCCTGCACTTAATGTCCGCCATCCAGCCCGACCACCTCCCTGACAATCCAGCACGGTACATAAATGTAGCATTTCATTACCTCGAAGAAACGTCTCTGAACATAATCCAGACAGGGATTACATTGTGACTAGAACGTAAGAAAACAGTTAAATAATATACGTAATATCCAGGAGACAGGCTTTTATGCATTACATACTATTGGGTGTGTAGGAGAGATTAACATCCTGGCGATGCCTTGGACAGTCTCTCCTCTTAACTCACTCCTTCTAATGTTCTTTTTCTTGGTGTTCTTTGTCTCTCTCTCCTCTGCTCTCCTCATCCATAAACACAAGTTCCTGGGGGCAACGGCTATCTGCAAGGCTGCATGACACTTGAAACGTTTCCCGGAGAGGAGGAGTGAAAGTGCAGGCAGTGTCGCTTCTTATGGGTTCCCCTCATGTCGCCAGACAACTTGGACCAAAATTCACAAAGTAAGAACCATAATGCCCGGGTTATTGTCCTGTTCGTTAGGTTTGTGTCTGATGATTTACAGGTTGCCTACTGGCAATAAATATAGGATACGAACATGGGGACAGTGCCAGTGCTCATACTCCCATGCCTACAAACCAAATAAAATCCACCAAAACCCTTACTGATATGAACAAGAGACACTTTCATTGAATCAAAAAATTATACAAGCATTAATAATTGATGTAATATTGAAAATGGTACTTTGAGATTCCTAATTAATCCCATTCACCCTATTTATTGAAACTGCCATCGCTAAGAAAAAGGGGCTAAGGGGATAAAATGAGAAGTCATTAGACTATTTGACCCAATCTGATTTTGTCTCCTGTTTCTTGTTTGTGTGAGTAAATTATAACGTCCCCTGTGCCTTGTTCTGGCGTGCTGTGCCATCCTTTCCCAATGCGTGTGTTTGTAATGGAGAAAAACAGTAAGTGTGTCTGTGTGGCCATACTGACTGTGACAAGGCGGAGAGACCATGTGATTTTTCTCATTTCTTCTTCTCCATCCACAAAAAAACCCTCACATACCCTCACACACATACACACACACGTACATATGCAAAGATGTGCACACACACTCTCTCTCTCTCACTCACACGCACACACACACCAAGCCCAATGCTGTGGAACAGCCATCAGTCAAAGTGTGTTGGCGCTGCAGGTCCGGGGGCATTTACATAGATAGATGATGGAGAGATTATGGGGCACAGGGGTTATTAATCATACTGCTGAGAAGGAGAAGAGGGACTCCTTGGTGTCACTCTGCTCTCCAGGGATAGCTCTTTACCCTGGATATGTCTTTTGTGCCATTTCCCATGTTCTATTTGCTGCCTAGCTAAACCACAGTGGTATTATGAGTGCCTTGGCATTCAATATTGCTGAAGGATAAAAGTACGGTGCAGCTAAGTCCACCTCCAGCCACCAGCTTCAGGGCTAGTATCCAGAATTCCCTGCTGAAATGAAAGAACTTTGCAGTTTTCACTACACCTAGTGCTGGCAGAAAATTAGCAGCAGTTTTAAACACTTCATCTGGCACGCTTTTTGTTGTTGTTGTTGTTGTTGTTGTTGTTTTTTTACAGTACCTTGAAACTGGAGTGCAGAATATTTGTCTCTGTGCTCTGGTAGTGAGCAATTACATAAACACTGTCAGGACGTATGCCTGCAGGTGAGCTCACTGCATCTCCTCCATCCCGAAGAGCGCCTTCTTCCTGTGAAAATATTTTGACTTTGATCCTTCCCCTCAACACCAAATGTCTTTTTTATTTAGAGCATCCACTCCAGAAATTTTTCTTTGAAGTCTCATAGGATTTTCAGTGACTGCCCATTGTTCTGACGGCCCAGTAATCCAAAATATGTCCCACTGAACCAAAAGCTCAATTGTACAACAGCCTGTTATCGCGAAAACAAACGCCAATTGTTCCATAGGGCTTTCTCTTTGACAACTCTTTTCCAAACATTAGCATGTCTAGTTATGATGCAAAATTATGTCGTCGGACCTTCCAACCATAGCGAAGGCATGATGCGCCCTACTCTGCCTCTAACTGGTGAGTATTCGTTGCCTTTGTTGGTTGAGTTGGTTAGGTTTAGGCATGAGAAGTGAGATTGGCTAAGGTTAGGGAAAGAATATCAGGGTAAGCCATTCAGAGGCAGTGTCGGGCATGTCATGCCTTTGTCATAGTAGGAGGATCTGATGACATCATTCTGCAGAATAATTAGCCTGGTGTTTTTGTTTGTTTGAGTGTGTAGCAAATTTTCAGTGAAGAGGCCCTTCGAAGCAATGGTCATTTGTTTTCGGTATAATGGGCTGTCGTATGAATGGGCTTTCGGTCTAATGGGACATTTTTCAGGCTATTGAAGTTCCGCTGGAACAATGGCATGGCCTCTAACTTTCCACCACATTTTCCACCATACTCTTAGCTGCGGCTCTGTCGTTAGGGTCTCTTCCCTACTTGCCTTCTTTAAGCTCTGTCTGGTAACATAAAGTACATCACTTTGTGCAGGAAAGTCACCACAGACGCACGATACCACAACTCTAGTGTACTGCAAAATACAGAGAGCTTTCCCTGGCGCCGATTGGCTTTATCAGCATTATGTGACATCGTTCCGCAAGGGCTTGAATGTAACAGACATTCATTTATGTGTAAAGACCCAGACACACCAAACTGACATCAAGGAACTAGTGGCGATGAAGGCTGACTGTTGCGTCACAACACTTTGTCTGTGTCTTGGCCAAAAAGTTGCACTTGAATACCCCACAAAGACAGCCAACGGACAACTGGCATGTACTTTCTGCGCCTGCGTGAGAGGAAATAACTCTCCTTATCAGCAGGCGGTGGAAGTGTGTGTTCGTCATTTAAAAAGGGACACTGGTAAAAAACTGAGAGCTACAAAAACTAAGGCGAAAGATGTTCACCCATGGGTCAGACATTGAGCGACGGCTAACTCTCAGCTTGATGTGTCAGGGACCCAAATATTTTTCTTTTGTTTTATCCAGTGCCTTTCATTTAAAACTACCATGAGAATCAAAATAAGGAAGATCTATAATGTTAGGGAGGATAAAAGAAGCCCTCACCTGTGCTCTCTGTGTCTGCAGTGGACACAAATTCAACGCCCAAGATTTGGGTGACTGCTGGTTTCTCCCAGCTCTAATGTGAATCACACCCGTTACCAAACTTGTCAGCCCCGTGGCAGCACTTAAGTACTTCAGATCCTCTCGTTGCATTATTCTTTTCACCCAGTCCCTGCAGTTTTTAATCTGCTCTGTCCCTCTGGAAGGTGTTGGAACTACGGATCTACAGTATTACAGTCTCTCTCTTAATAATGTTTGTTTGTACTGCAGGTGATTCATTTTTATCATTCTTCAGTGTGTTTCCAAAACACATTAACACATTGGAGGATCTTACCACATCTCTTATTTTCTGATAGTTTTCTAGTTGGATTAGATCTTTTTTTATTATGTAACGAACATAAACTCTGCCCTTAAAATGTCCACACTACAACTCCACGCTATAGATAGGGGACTGAGATTACCCACGTTTAAACTCCAACAATAAGCGACACAGTTACATGTGGTAGGTGATTGAATCCATAATTGAAGGTCATTCATCTGTTTAGATTTTGAGACTCTACTTTCAGTATGTCGATGGCAGAAACTTATCTTCGCCACCACCTTGAAACTGGTCAGGGAATGCTGCTAATATAAATGTACTTAAGACATACAAAGATGTCTGTCATTAAAAAGGGAGGTGTTGATTTTTCTCTCTACCCCAGTCCAGGGAAATGAAAATGTTGTACCTGGGCTATCAGAGCTTAGATGAAAATTACAGGATGGTAAATGTATTCAAAAGCTAGGTGACCACTTTGTTACACACTTATCTCATTAGAAATCAGCTCAGAGGTTTCATCTCAAATAGAAAAAAAATCTTCAGATTTCCACACTTGATTATGGCTCCTACACATTTGGTGAATGACAGAATATGGCTGCTTTAGAATCTGTACTATAAGTAGTACATCCACATTTTGCACATGAACTCACATGCATACAAATGCAGTTTCTAATCTTAAAGCAATTGTATCTCCTAAGCCTCATACTCACCAACGGTGGCAATAAAGTTGTATTTTTTTCATCCCCTTTCCTTTTTTGTATTTCACACCTTGTTTGGACTACACAATGTCTTGTTTTGTTTGTTCTGTTTGTAATTTTTCTGTCCATTTCTTTTTTTTATCTGTGATGTTTCCTATGTTACAGTCTCATCATAGCTATATATGTATATTTTAAAATGTATTGTCAGTCAGAGGCGGATTGTATATACAGCACCATGCTTCCTGCATTGGAACTGAATGTTCCCATTAACATAAATCGTCCAGTATGAAGGTATTTGCTTGAGAGACTGCATGTAGCATGTATGGCATTGTTGCATTGTCTATACCTTTTTCCATCTACCTGAAATTAAAGTTGTGCTTTCTGCACTACATACAGAAATACTATTGAAAAACAAGCTAATGTAGCCTTGTACATCACATTAACATAAAGCATGACTGTTTTTGTTGTTCCAGATTACTGAAAGCCATTTTGTTTAGGCAGTTTCACACGCAACAACCAAATAACACAGTCAGCTCCTCTCACATCAACTATCTCAATGCCTCTTTTAAAATTTGAGCCCTGCCGCAGTTTAACATTTTATAGCACCCACCATTCTGCATGTTGTATGAATTTTGAATAGTGAGTGGTTGGAATGGGACACTGCGAGACTGGTGGATGTGATAATGGAGTAATCCACAGCGACAGGTGAAGTACTCTGCTCCTCTGGGCTGTTTGCTTTGGTAAATGTAGCCGCCATCCTGTGACCCCAATGGGACCTGACACGTGGACCCTCCCTGTCCTTCCTCCTCACTCCTCCATCTCCGCTTCACAACATTCACCAACATGCTTATGGTGTTAGGACAGTTTGGTGTTGCACTGCGAGTCTTTGGTCACTGATAGCAGCAAAGCTGAGTGATTTTTATTTGTTTGTTTTCACCGGAGGAGGTAAAGAGTTCATTGGATCACTTGGCCAGACTTGGTGGGTGGATGTATAGGTGGGTTAGTGCAGCAGCTGGTAGATGGATTGACTGATAATGAATAGAGAGGTCGGTGTGTGGATGAAAGGACAGGTGGAAAAGTTTAAGGTTGAGTGATACCTTGAGAGAAAAGTGAATGAAAGCCTCTTCAGAGATACTGTATGAAGGTAATTCCCTTTTATCTTGATGACACACTTTTCCATCGGTGTCTGTAACCTTCTGTCCATCACCCACATACAACACAGCTGTACTGTGTCAGTCGCTCCATTCAAATGATGAATATAAGATTTATTTAACTTATCTATTTGGTCAGCAGGGTTGAGGTGAGAGATGAGTAGGGAACAATATATCCGATAGAAAAAGGGAGAGATTATGACTTTACTTACAGTATAACTTTTTATACTAGAATCTGAATTAGAAACATTAATAGATTAAGCCAATTACATTGGCAGAACAAATCTGGGAATGTTATGAGCGATTGCTATGAATCACACAAAGTTTGCACCATATTTTGACATTTGATTAATGTAAATTTGACATTTTGTCACACTACCAGTTTCTCCATTAACTGATAGCTTAAACTTGTTGAATCCCATTCTCCTCATTGGCTGCTAGACAGTGTCAGAGCTCTTAAAGATTGAACCTGTGATGGATTATTGTGAAAAACGTTCTGAATATGTTTAATGTTGTGGAACTCTGAATGATAGTGTGGGACAGTGAAAGGCAGGCGACACCCACTGGACCTGAAGGGATGAGTAAACAGATTAAAGCCCCATGCCTTGGTTCACACACTGTCTCCTGCAAAATGTGTTTGTGTACTATTCATTTGCTTTGCCAAATATGTTGAGAGAACTGTAATTCTGTTAGACACTAATGCCATTTCCTCTAAGCCAGCTAGTGCAACAGAAGTTGCTGCTGCTTGGCTAACCCGTTCTCACGTCCAACTTGTCAAATACCCAGAAACGCTTGGTCTTTGGCTCTCGGCGTCTGATATGGACACACCGAGGCACCCTTACACGTCTGTATGAGACAAAGGCTGTAGCCAGGGAGTCAACAAGATTGTAGCGACCAAATCTGCTGGTGGATCTGGGGTCGCATTCCCTCTATCACTTTTTAAGCAAAATGTAATTTATTTCCACAACTGCAGTTACAGCCAAAATGACATGGCCTATTAATGTTAACATTACCTTTTCATGCATGTTCTGGCTGTAGTGAAAAGTTATTATTGGTATGGTGTTAAAATAATGAGTTTCCTTTCAACAATTGATGGGAACATTAACGGATCCTATAACTTAACACAAAGCACGTGAGTGGAATATGCTCAGAATGTTTGTTAGCCAATGCAGGGAATGTATGCTCTCTCACAAATTTAGAGAAGACATTGCGAGAAGATACTCCATTCTGGACAGAGACCTCAAATGTTGACCACTTCAGACCTCACCTTTCACATCTGTTCCATTTGTATCTTCAGCCCCCGGTATTTCTAAGTCTTTTCATGCTCTTCCTTCTGTCAGCTGGGATTGCCTCATCTACCACAACTGCCCTCCTCTGCTCCTTGTCATCTACCACAATGTCTGGTTGGTTAGTGAGCAGGTGCTTGTCAGTCTGGGACTTGAAGTCCCACAGGTTCTTAGCCCTGTTGTTCTCAGCTGTTTTCAGTGGTGTGTCCTATCGGGACTTGAGGACTTCTAGTCCATACTCAGCACAAATATTCCTGTACACTATCCCAGCCACTTGGCTGTGCCTCTTGGTGTTCACTCTCTCAGCTTGCATCTTACATCCTGCTACTGTGCGCTGGACTGTCTCAAGGGCCTCTTTGCACAGCCTGCTCCAGGGGTCATGTCTGCTATGCTAGACCCCTGCCTGTATGGAGGGGTGTCCCATAATGAGAAATCCATTGGAAGGATTTCTTGATGTCAGCCACTTCCCCTATCTGCCGATGGTACATCCCATGGAAAGGCTTGGTTTGTCGGTTGGTCTTCCAAGATTTCCTCGTCCACCTCTTCCTCCTCATCATCCTCTGTCTTCTGCTGCCTGAGGCTCTCACTGAGCAGGTCGTCCCGGTGGGCCATCTTCCTGACGTATACATGGATGCTCCTTGTTTCATCCTGAATCCTTAATCTCACTTATCCTTGACCTCCCTCTTTTCGCTGCTCGTAGAGTCTCAGGGTGCTGGACTTGGGGTGGAACGTGTCATGCATTCTGAGAAGTTTTCTTGTCTTGACATCAGCTGCATCCATCTCCTCCTGCAGCAAGCTCAGTTGGGTCTTATTTCTCCCATTGAGCTAACTTCTTAGCACCTGTCTTACCCTCTGAAGGTATTTGACTGTGACTGCACTCCTTGCGTCCTCATCATGACTCCCATTGACCTGTGGGATACCCAGGTACTTGTAGCTGTCCTGTATGTCTGCAATCCTGCCTTGGGTAGCTGCACCCCCTCAGTTCTGATCACCTTCCCTCTCTTCACCACCATGTGGCCACACATATCCAATCCAAATGACATCCCGATGTCCTCCCCATAGATCCTGGTGAGGTGGATCAGTGAGTCATTGTCTGGTTCACTCCTGGCATACAGCTTGATGTCATCCATGTACAGCAGGTGGCTGATGGTTGCTCCACTTCTGAATCTGTATCCATAGCCACTCTTGGAAATGATCTGACCGAGGGGATTCAGGCCTATGCAGAACAGCAGCGGGGACAGTGCATCACCTTGGTATATGCTGCACTTGATGGTGACTTGTGCGATGGCCTTGGAGTTGACTTGTAGTGTTATTTTCCGCAGCTGCATTGAGTTTTTGATGAATGTAATCCGTGTACTGCACTGTACTGGGTACTATCAATATTTAACACTCAGAGAAACTGACATAGCATAAAGAGCGAGTAAGTCTGCACAGGGCAAAACCTGATGAAGTAAATGTAAAAAATGTAAACCTATGGTGGAAGTTTAGCTTGAAAAGAGACTGTATCGGGCACCCAGTAGCTCAGCGGGCAGAGCAGGCGTCTCATGTACAAAAGAAACTGGAAACGAAAACTGCCGTCCTTGATTGTCCAAAATGGTGCTAGGGGAGTGAGCGTCAACACATTCTCACTCCGACCTTGTCACATATCGATGTTTGGTCATTGACTTTTCACGTCTAGATACAACGTGCAAGGTACCCTTGGTGTGTTGGTGAATTCCATGCCCAAAAGGGTTAAGGCAGTGCTAGATAATAATGGTTGGCACATAAAATATTGACACTTTAGGCACAATTTGGACATGTTCACTGTGGGGTGTACTCACTTATGTTGCCAGCTGTTTAGATGTTGATGGCTGTGTGTGTGTGTTTTGAGAGGAAGGTAAATCTATACTACTATACAAGCTGTACACTGACTACTTTAAGTTATATCAAAGTGTCATTTCTATAGTGTTGTCCCATGACAAGATATAATAAAATATTTCCAAAAATGGGAGGGGTGTACTCACTTATGTGAGATACTGTACACTTCCGTTTTCATAGGAAATTAACCGTCTACATACAGGTTGTCAAAATAAATGCACTATGTCAGTTCAACAACGCAAATTGAATTTTTTTTTTTTTAGGCGCGGGTGAAAGTTTGTTGGATCCCAACCACCACTCCTCCAGCCCGCCCAACTCTGACTTACGCTGCCTTAACTTTCGTTCTTGTCCCACCACGTTTCCCCCAATGCTGCCGAGTGCCATTAAAACATAATGGCGACTGGCCGCGTATCAGGCCGATGTTTAAAGATGCCTTTTTTGTTGGTGTTTGATGCAGCAAGTCACTGCCCAAGCACGGGATTTTAACGACTTCAGAGTGAGACTGGGTTGAGTGTATCATAGTTTGATGCGTAGGGCTACTGACCAAGCGTTGGTATTTGACGAATTGGAGTGAAAACGTGTTAATAAATTTTTTTGTTTGTATTGAGAAAAAAACTTAAAGCTACTAAAACACTAAAAGATGTGATTTTTGGCTTGTGCTTCAAACAGACAGTGTGCCCTGTCTCAAATTTGCATTGACTTAAGTGATATTTAACCAAGATGACAATTTAACTTACTTTAACCATGCGCTTTAAGTTGCCTAAATATACATGACTGCACAGATACTGTGAGGAATGAGATGAAATACCATAAAAATGAATGATCTTCAGATATGTTCACTCTAAAAATCTTGCTTTTAAACTAAGTAGTTTAAAGATACATAAGATATGGATAACCTTTCCTTATTATTTTGATAAAAATAACCAATACGGTTTTCCCCTGTGGAAATTAGCTGAATATAAGCATCATTTTTTAAAGACAAGTTGACAAAAAAAAAAAGATTTTCTGTTATTTAAAACCTGTTTAGGCTGTTGCATGGGCACCACCCTGGAATCCAGCCCCGCTGACTTTGATTACCTAATTCCTCAGAGATCACTCTGAGACTCCCGCTGCCAGGGGCGTTGACATGATGTGGAGAAATGTTGCCAGCCGTCATGAAACCCACCGCCCCAATCAATCAATCAGCACGCTTACACCTCTCTGTATGTGTTTGAATGTGCTGGTGTGTGTGTGTGTGTTTGAGCGTGGAGTTTACCCATTTGCTCTCTCGGGTCGCCATGTGTAAAGGAGAGGCAGGGAGACCCTAAATGCACCGTCTTCCTCATTCATCAATTACTACACCCAGGAAGGTTGTGCCTGTCAGGATGAGCAGATGGTGTGTGCGTGTGTGTGTGTGTGTGTGTGTGTGTGTGTGAAAAAGAGAGAGAGGGAGAGAGTGGGTGAAAGTGTCTCTACAAATGTGAGAGACAGAGAGATGTGATGACAGAGATAGAAATGTATGGGATAGAGATGTACAGGTGTGTGAAGGAGATATGTACAGGTGTGTTACATGGGGAGAAGTGGGGGAAAAAGCTGGCGTGCTCGGCCGTCTCACTGCGCTCAGTGATGGCTGCAGGATAACTAATCAATCTACACCTGCCTCGGAGAGAGGGAAAGAGGAACAGTCAGACAAGATTAGCGGAGAAAGATCATGTCAGCCAGGCGCCTTGCTGGCTTCTCTGCAGACCCTGTTAGTCTGTGTCCTCCCTCCGTACTGCACGTACCCGCAGACTGAAAAGTTTGACTTTATTTGATTGAATTTCTTCAGAAGAAAGACCCAGAAATGTCTGCTTTTATTATTGTTGCCTATGGGGAATTTCTTCATCTCAAAAAATCTGGACATTGGTCACGATTGTAGAAACCAGCACTTACTCACTACATATATTCTAAATTACTTAAATTCCCTGAGGCTCCAACAAAAGCAGTGAACTGAAGTGGAAGCTCTAAACATTTTCTAAACAAATGGACAGCTAATGTAGCTTGTTGAATGGCCTTATCGAGGTATATTTAAAAGAAAAAAACAATACACTGACTTGCTACAGGTTTTTTTTTTTTTTACACTTTAGGATAAAATTTCAGAGATGAGCTCAGACAAAACAGCCCTAGAATCCGATTTTCTTCCCCCAAACTTTTAGAACTTTGTAAATCTACTTTCCACCCAAATGTCGCTTGTGCAAATCTTGCCGCTTCCTTCAGTGGGGAGATGTTTTTCTTCTCCCTCCTGCTCTTAACTGTGTACCAGCGGTTCTAGGGGCTGTCATATTGCATCAGCGCTCTGCTGATTACTTCCACCTTGTCTCCCTCGTCAGGAAATGATTCTGACACGCACTCACACCCTGCTTTCTCTGCATCAATATGCGTGCGATGGAAAAACTGCAGACAGTAAATAAATAATGAAAGACAAGGTAGGGAGGAGGGGAGGGAGGCGCTACGTGTCGTTCTCTCTCGGTCTCATTCTCTGTCCTCTGTGTGTGCGACTGACTCAGTGTGGGGAAAGTGTTATGTGCGTTGTGTAAGGGGATGTAAGTATGTGCAAATATGCAGTTGGAGATGGAAAAGAGACATTTGGATTTATTACACAAACGTTTTAATTTATTAAAGGGGTTGATAAAATGTTTTTAACACGGTCTAACCTTGACATTAGAAAACAAGATGCATATATTTTCTTTTAATTAAAATGACAGCTTAATTAGAGGACATTGTACCTGTTATTCAACATCCCTTCAGTGTTGCTTTATTTTGTCGACAGTACGTATCCTGTCTCAGCGCCTCCTCGCAGGAAGGTGTGTGGATTTTTCCACTGCTCGGTGCCAAGAAGTATGCCAGTAGAGTGAGGGAGCATTCTCAGTCAAAATCCCTAAAGGGATTATCACAGAGACTCTGCATTTCTGTGGAGGACACAGAGAGGGTAAGCACATCTGATTGGCCCACTAACCCCTGGCACCCAGTGGCATGACTGGCATCACAGGGACCTGTATTCGTTTTGGAGTTTGTTTGAGTGACAGCTGGTGTTCAGCCACTCTTAGGTTTGTAGACAGGATCCTGGAAGGGTCAAGGGAAAGGCAGATATTTGTTTTTTACCTGCTAGAATTTAGAAACCGTTCGGCTCTTGTGAGAATACAACATATTTGGTGTGTCAACAGGACAGGTTTCCGACCACAGTCCAGTGGCACATTCGTGGTAATGACGTAATGGCATGTAATTAATGATTTGTTTTTCCAAATCACATTTCAGCTTCCTGCTCTCTGGGTGATCAAGTGATTTCATCTCCAGAAACGCTGCACTTTTTGGCTTGCTACACTATTTCACGTTGGCGACTTTATCGTCAGCAAACTTCGTGTGTGTGTGCACATTTGTGTGTGTGTGTGTGTGTGTGTGTGTGTGTGTGTGTGAATACAGCCGGGTTCAAATTGAGTTCACAGCTAAAAATTCTTATTTCAGCATTTTTTGAAAACTGGTACGATTTTATTTGTCAAAAGATATTTCTCAAACAGGATTACATCACTCCTCTCTAGTAGGGTCATCAAGAGGTTTTGTTGATATTTGCCGGAAGAATTTAGGAATCCACATTGCAGCTCACTGTTAAAGCATCCCTCAGAGCGGCACCGACACTTCCACTGGCAATAAAAAAACAAAAATGAATGAATCAAGTACAGGACTGAAACCTAGAGTATCTCACACTCTGCAGTGTGAAAGGTGCTTAGTGCATACGTAGGTGCTTTTAGCTCATTAGTTTGCTTCTCTTGCACAGTGGGGGCAGTAGGTCAGCCCATAGGGACTTGAAGTTGAACTGAAGGGTTTCCGGTTCATGTCCCCGTATGGAGCGTGGACTGATAGCTGGGGAGGTGCCAGTTTACCTCCTGGGCACTGAGCAAGGCAATAACCCCACAACCGCTTGGGGTGAATCACTCTGACATCTCTCCATTTGATGCATGTATAGTTCCTGTTTGTGCATGTGTGTGTATTTCGGGCCTGTGTGTGAAAAAAGTTCCACTCTGGGATTAATAAAGCATATCTTCTTTTTCTTCTTCGGTGTTTTATCAGCAGTGTTGGGCTCATTACTCTAAAAATGGAATTGTAGCTGAATTACCCATTACTTGTTACTCTTTTTAAAAGTAATATTGTTATTTTACTGCCAACAGTAATTCATTACACTACTTATATTACTTTCCGGTTACACCCCCACAAAATCAGTAATTCCGTCCTTTCCCCCTCAGACTTCACATCTACGCCTCAATGTTAATGTCAGAGTAATCGCCACTAAGTGTAGCTAAGGCTACAACATTTTATCCACCACATATTCAGCCACAAGCTTCATTACGTCTTTGTTGCTTGTAGCCTGCAGCTGTCCATGATTAAAATCCCGTTTTGGCAGCAGCCATTTGCCGCGGCTGTGGAGGGCTCAACTTTGGTGGGGTGTATTTCCTGGAGCTTCACGTTGTTGTGCTGCCATAGTAGGTGTTTCAGACCGCAGGTTTGAGAACAAACGTGTTTTTCTTACTGGAAACAGTTTTAGAACTACTACCTGCAGCAATAATGTTCTTGTCATCTTTTTTCACTCGACAAAATACACGTAACGGGAATATTTAAGGTAAGCATTTCCATCTTCCAAACTAGCTTGCTACTGTGTGACGTGCGTACCTGACAACTACAAAAATGAATCTGCTGATGTGATTTTGTATTTCAAGTTAGTATTTGAACAAAAACAAAAGTAACATATCGAAATTATTTGATTTTGGGGTAACTGTAATATTATTACTGAAATATTATTAATTTTTGGTTACACAACTCATTACTGGAATTATTAGCACTGCTAATAATGCGTTACTGCCCAATACTGTTAATAAGCCCGATGTGAGGTTGTTGAGTCTGTCTAGCATAAAACTGTAGCAAGTTTTCTTAACTAGTACTGCAACCAAGGAGTCGTAAGGAAACATCTAACAAGCTAAGGAACAGGATTAAAATGGAGCAACAGTATGAATATTTGACCCCAAGGGTATGATAATATCATATATCTGGTGGATATGGATATATAAATTGTGAGCTTAGTCAGAACATTGTCTTTATTAAATTTGTTTTGGAGTCTTTATGCCACTAGAGGTAAAAAACATTGAATCTCTTTTAGTGTTAGCATGTCAAAAAAACAACACTTTTTAAGAATTGACACAAACAGGGAAAGGTTAGTATAGGCTTACACATTCTTGTCAAAGCACAACTCTGGTTTATTACAACCCGGATCTTAATTTTTGTAGTTTTGGCTATTAGTGCAATAAACAATTCAGCAAATAAGCGATTAATTGCTGAGATCTGAGAATGTAGAGGAAAAAGAAAGCGAGAAAAGACAAGAAACACAGCAGCAAAATGATTTGATGGGTTTCAACCATTAGCCTCAAGGGTGAGCATTAAAGTAGATCGTTAAAGTGTCTGATGTAGACATCCATTCTTCATCCAGTCTACAGGGTTTCTTCCTGGTTGAACTTTGTCTTACTGTTTTTACTGAAGTCATTCATGCAACCCCATCGCCAGAATAAATTTTGGCATTGAACATGTCTGTAAACCATGGCTGTTAAACTTGTACGTTTCATAGGTAGCAGATTTCTATACGTTTGAATTTTACGATGTGACAACACTGTGGTTAACGTGTGGAAAGGTTTAGCACACAAATTACTTGCAGTGAGAACAACATCATGTTTTGTCTCAAAATACCTGGTTTTGTTGCCACTAACACATAAATGTCCCGACGTGTTGTTAAAAATAAAAGCTGTTTTTGTTGGTCTCGAACAGTGGACTGCTCTGCAGCCGTCCTGTCCAGGTGTTACTCCTGATGAGAAATTCATCTTATATACATGTAATCTGAAATACATCACTTTAGAAATGCTCAGGTGATACGTATGAAACTTTTAAATGGAACACGTCGGTAGTTTGCAGAAACAAGATTTTACTCCGATGACTGGGCTGTGTTCACACCACAGTTTTCCTGTGCAGTGAAGTATTATTTGGAGCTAATTGTCCCCCACGTCAGACTGCTGTCAATGCGTCCACCCTCCATGATTCTTGCAGTTAACCTGGTGGATAAAATATTATTTTAACAGATTATTATGACAGCCAGTGAGACAACAATAAGTGACTAGGTTGGATCCTTTTAGAAACAGTAGATGAATAAAACCCTGACAATTTTGTCTTCTCTCCTTTAAGACGTCTGGTTCCTTTAATAGTGATGGCAGGTCAAAGTTGTAGACCTGATGTATCTTGCATGCTTTTCAAGAGTGAGGAACTGATGGTGTTTTTGTTGTTGCTGTGATAGAAACAACACCTTTAACAGTTACATATGATTGTTTGAGGTCTGTATCCCGCTGCTGTAACATGTCTAACTGTTAGTCGCCAGGAAAAACTGAAAGCTGTCTCGCTGCGGAGCATCAACAATTTGACATTTAAAGCATATTTTCATCAACAATGGAAAATGATACCTCAGCTTTATATGATTTAGGACCTAGCCTAAAACACTTCTTTTGTTTCTAATATAAATGTTTTCAAAGGAATTATTTGACATTTTGGAATATATGCATACTGAATTTCTGTCCGCGAGTTAGACATAGATAGCTCGCTTATGTCTGTGTGGAAAACATCAGGTACCAGCTTAGTTTTTTAATTTTTACAGATTAAACAAACGAGATAAAACTTGTTAAGTGGTCATCTTTAGAGGGGTTGATAGGGTTATTCCTTGAATTTTAGAGCGAGCCTGGCTTCCTGTTTTCTCATCCTTGCCAAGCAATGCTAAGCTAATTGCTGCCTTAAGGCCTTTGCACACTGAGTATGTTTTTTGTGGATGCGTTTTTTTAATCCATCATCCGTTATGCAGAAAAACCTTGCACACTGATTCCGATGCATTTTATTGTTGTATTTGTTGTGAAAATTCGCAAAACGTTACAAATTCAGAAGACAAATTTCCTCCTTTGCCTCTCCACTGGAGTTACCTATCTGGCTGTCATCACTCCCGTCCTGTCTTTCATTTGGCACTGCAGCTACGTAAAGGGGCGGAGCTGTCCTCCCTCTCAATCCTCCACATTTCGTGTGCGGCCCACATCCTTCTCCTCGTCATCATCATCCACCTGATTATCACTATCTGACCTGTTGAAAGTAGCTATCTGAGCTATGAAAGGATACTGTGCGCCCTGTTCCTCTGTCTTGTCACAGCTGTGTCCCGCCATTACATTTTTTCAATGATTCTTGGTGAAATGTCTTTAAAGGCTTCTGAAAGATGCAAAAAACGCAGAAAATCAAACCTATTCTGAAACTTTTAATGACGGACGAAAGTTTGTGACTGGGTGTGCAAACATGATTGACACAACGTGATGTCATATATATTTTTAGACGTGCGACAATTTCGGACCAAAAAAAAAAAATGACATCATTGTGCAAAGACTTCTAGAGTGGGGCAGGAGTGAGTCCTAAAACACGGAAATGAGTTAGCATTTTAACACTCCCGGTTACATCGTCTCAAAGTCAGTGTTTTTTTTTTTTTTAATACCTTCGTGGTTAGAGGCCTGAATATGGTCTGTGGTTAACACAAACTTAAGAGACTTTCATGTTTTGTTCTACGACCTAAAATACGCCAATAATTACCCTACTCATGAATTTTAAAGCTTTTACGTGTCTTAAGAAAGGCAGTTGCTAACAAGTGGCTAAAAGAGACGACAGAATGTCATCGCGCTGAACCCAGTTAGCATTTTTTTGGGTGATTGTGTTTATGCTTCAAGAATCATAAAAGTGGTGTTTATTTGTGAAGATTATGCCAAATAAAACATGTAAGAATCATAAACTGTTGTTTGCTACAGAGCTTATTTTCTGCAAAAATCTAAAATCCAATGGGAAAATCCTATTCACTTTTTGACGATGGAACCAGTACAGGGCGATGTTAACTTTCCTGGTCTACAAGTAATCATCTGCCCTTTGACCACCGCTCTAGCCCCATACTTAATGCACAGAGCTTCTTTTTCTTCTATTCTTCTATGTAACTCTTGACAAGAAAGCAAATAAGCACATTTCCCCCAAAATTCTAGTGAGTTAGTGTTAATGTTGGTTAATGCTAGTTAGTTCTTCGAGTAATACAGCTTAAAAATTTGTTTTTGAGAAATAAGGACCATGTGATGTCTGTAATCTCCTAGAAGTCTTAGAAGTCAATTTGCGTGTCAGTCATTGTCTAAAACACGTTGGCTTGAACCTTTTGATCCATAAGGACTGAGGACTCGTAATATATTCCCACCACCACCCTGCTAACTCGCGAGTATAGTCCTGCTATGTTCTCAGCCTCTGTCTCTGCCTGTCTGAAGCAGGAAACTGAACATTACCACTGGGGCCTGAGGACTTTAAATCCCAGTTCCAGAGCGCAGAGTGGGAGGTGGGGGGGATTAGAGAGAGCTGTCTCTGATGTTATTTAATCTCACCGGCCAGGGAGTGAGCGAGCCACAGCGTACCCCTGATGCACGTTATCAACCTCTGATGACCAGCGAGGGGGGATTGGGCGCCTCAGACGCCACATTGCCGCCAAACACGGAGCACTTCAAGTCGTCTTCCTTGCCGGCCCTAACCAGTCAGCAGCTCAATTTGGGTGATGGCAAGCGTGCTCAGTCAGGGGAGAAGTCGGTCCCGGATGATTTCCTCCTTCTCTGCTCGTTCTCCTCAGCATTGACGGCCCTCCCCACCTCGGCTACCGCCCCAAATGTGCCTCTGTCCTCTTTCTCCCTCCCACCCCATCTTCCCATAACTACTCCCACAACCTACCCCTGAAACCCAAAGACCCAGCAATCGCTCAGACGCTCAAGCTATCTCAGGAGCCTGTCTCGCTTCACCCCCCCCACCCCACCCCACCCCACCCCACCCCACCCGNTAAAGTCTGCTGCCTCTGGGAACCACTCTTCTCCGTGCAACATTTTAGTATTCAAGGGACTACGTGACTGGGGAGGCAACCAATGCTGTTACATTCCTCCCGTCTCCTCCTGGTTGTTATTTCTGTTGATGCTTTGTGGGAGGAAAAAATAAAAAGGAAATGCTTCTTTAATCAGGTGATCATAATTGATCACTGATTTTCCTTTTTTATATTTTTTAATTGGTGGATTTATTTTCCCTATCTTCGGTGATTCCGCCACATCAAACATTTACTGTCAAGATGTCTTTTACTGAAGTCATTTTTTTTTTATTTTAACACATAAAAGCATCACAACAACAATATACAAATTCTTAGTAATCTTTAAAACCAAAACACATTTACACATGCAACAATAGGGTTTAAGACAATGAGTAACTTATTGAATAATTTTGTTTTTGGAATGTGTTATCGTTACTTTGCAGGAGAAAGGACCGTCATTTAGTCTGCGGGAGAAAAGTCCCGACTATCCTTCGGCTCCAGAACAACATCTGATATGTCAAATATGTATAGCATACTGTAATTAATTCTAAATTTGAATGTTTTCAACATAACATACAGTTCCTTTACTGGCATTACTCTCTACCTTTTAGACAGTTACAACCTTTAGTGAGAGGAAAAAGAAAATCATGTTTGATGACCCACTTGGTTTTGTTAAAAACATGGACTTAGAGATCATCCTTGAGAATATGACCTCCAGACAGCAGTGTGACTCACTAACGTCTGATGCTGTCACAATCAAATGACGCCCAATTGGATTTTTAAAGAAGTGCAACTCACCACACAAGACAATGTGCCCTGTTCCGCAGTGAGCCCACTCAAATGAGGAAACACGTCAACGAGTTCGTCACAGAAGCACCGCTGCCGTCCTTCACGTCATTGTTCTCAACACATCACACTGCCAGCGACGGTCTTAACATTAGCGTGGCATTTAAGAAAGTATGGTTTCTGGATGAAATAAAAGACAGAACTAGAAGATGATTCAGTTTGATAAAGTAATTCAAAGAGTCAAAAGAAAAGAAAGCTTGAAGAATAATCAACAGAATAGATTATTGCTCCAGAGTAAAGTGTGTTGTGTTTGTTATATCATCAATCCTTGTGGCCTCTTCGGTTTGACGGAATCAGTATGATTGTATGATTGTCTGTTTGAGTCCTTTACATAGGATTGGCTGTAAACCTACAGCCACAACACTGAAAACACATTCATAGACACCAAAAATATACATTATGATACTGTCAAAAGGTACAATAATTACACAGAAAAGGAAATTACAGATTTAAAACAACACCATTATGTTTTCATTTATCTTTTTGTCTGTCCACTTTTCTTCTCTCGTCCTCCCCAAGTGTGTTGGGCGTGTTGGGCTCTTTGAATCCATCAAGTGCTCCTGGCAGAGAGTCAAGAGTCCCACCTGCCCTCCTGCGGCTGGATGGGGGCAGCCATGGCTCACCTCTCTAAAAGAACCACCGAAAAGCTTCGCCGTTGTTGACCGGCGTCCTCTGTGGGCGACAAAATGTGAAGGACAGGTTTTAATTTGCAGGTTTCAAGGTCATGCCATTGTCATGTCTGTGCAATTTACAAAACAAAGCATGCACACATTCAGAAATTGCAGACAGATTTGGAAGCCAATAATCAATAATATCAGAACCAGAGCTGGATGACAGCAGTGTGAAATAGCACGGACATTAAGTAAAGTAAAAACCCAGAAGGGCACTTAAAGCGGCTATAAAGCACAACCACCAAACCAAGTATTTCATCAAAGAGCCAGCCAAGGTGATTACATCCACGTCCCACCCACACCCAAATAATCATTACGCTGGATGAAATATTCAATACAAATTCCCAAGAAGCAACAATGAGGCATTTAATTACTGCGAGCTCTAGCCGCAGTGAGGGGGAACAGTGCATCATTTCAATTTGAGCCCGCGCCAACAGCCGCCCCTCCTCCTCCTCCCCAAAACCTCTATGCCAGAGTGACAGCCTCTCCTTTCCCAAACTCATTTGGAAGTCAAAGACATAAAATACTGAAGTCTCCCACCAATCCCCATGACCAATTAGCACATTTTTTGATTATTTTTTTCTGCTGTTGACAGGGGGGAAATAGTGCATAATCACAACTAAAATCACTTTAGTCTGAGTGGAGGGCAATTTGACATTTTAATACCAAGTGTCATCTGTGGCTCCTTAAAGGCATGCTGATGAGAGCTTTAGCACCAGACAGCCTCCTACACTCAGGCTTATACGGTTTATGGACCACATGTAAATATTATTTACAGTGTACAGCAGGACTGGACAATAATTTAATAATATGTGATCATATCATGTTCCCAGCAGTTGTAATTCAACAATAAATACAATGAGTTATTAGATTTTTTGTTTTACACGTGTAGACATCTGTCTAATGTGATGCATAACAGCAGGGCTAAAACAACAAATCAATCAATCAATCAATCAGTTGATCGGCTGCAAATTTATGAGCAACAATTTTGATGATTGATTAACTGCTGAAGTCAACCCAGAGTCGTCAAATAGCACCACTTGGACATTGATTTCCGTGTCAGACACAGATGAAAATCAGGCAGAATTTTGTGAAGGTATGTTACGCCATTAGGCAGCATCAGTTTGAAGCGCCACAGGACAACAATGTAATTTAAGGACCTGGAAAGTCCCTCTAGTGTGGGCGGGAGGGGTGGTGGATCGTTTTAACAATGGTGGACTTTCACCCAGGAGGCAGGTGTTTGCTTCCCGAATGAACGTAGACCCAAACCACAATTTTTTTTCTCAACCAAGCCCCATGCTTTTGTTGCCTAAACCTAACCACGTGTTCCTTGCACGATGAAATTAACGTAAATATGCAGCGTTTTACCAACATTGTAAGTTTATTTTGAAAAAGACTATCACCTAACGAACAGAAACTGAACACTTCCTTTGTAAACGGTAGTGTATTTTGAAAAGATACAATGCACGTAACAAGCAGAAATTGACACAGCGCCCCAGAACACCAACAACACGCAAGTGGGCGTGAAAGTCCACAAACCAAGCCGCAATATGTGACGAGTTGGGAGTAAGAATGTGTTGCTCAAGTAATTTCTCAAACAAAAATGCCACAAATTAGTTTCTCACAGCCTCTCAAATGTGAAGACTTCCTGCATTTTGGGGTCTAATGCTGCGTTCACATGGAATCACGACACAGTAATCAGCAAACTAGATATCATTTAAGTGGAAGAGAGCAGGGTGGTAAAATGAGGTGAGGCTGGCAGAGAACACCAGCAGCAGTGATGATAAAATATTTGACTTTTTGCCATCCTGTGCGACAGAATTTACAACCGTATGTTAAGTAGCCTCACACAAGGCGAAAACACGGGCGATCTGGACAATGAATGGACATTACTAGAAAAATGACATAAAGTAGTGAATACAAAATTATTTTACTTATTATATTTTATTCCATTCTTTGTAGACAACACAGCATCGCCATCGCAACATATTACCATGTGTGTTTTGCTTTACTGCCCTGCCATTCCGTCAGACTGTTTGTTTTTCATGCACCGTCCAGAAAGTAATGTCCGTCTGCTGTCTGCCTGATTCCATGTGAACGCAGCATCATACAGGAAACTGAACATCAACAAAACAAGCATTTTGAGGCTCCACGAACATGGGAGGGCATATTTGTTTGTTGCTCTTTAGCGCAAGCAAGTTACAGCCTCAGATAACAGCGGAACACAATCGATTTAAATGTGCATCAGATATTTTCATCAATTTTACACATATTTGCCACATGCAATTGTAATATACTGATATTAGAAAAAATATTGTCATGATCATTCCATCCATCTCACTCAAGTGTTATGTATGACTGTACAGTGTATGTCCAGCATTAGCTATGACACTTTTTCACTCCTATGTAGCCACATTTAGCATGTCACCCAGTATTTATACAGTTACACTGAAATTACCATGTTTTCTTTTTCGTTTAAATTTTGATTTGGAAAGTCGCAAAATCACGGTATTGACGATAATTGTGATATTTCAAAAATGAAATACTGATGTAGTGTTAACCAGACACATATGATAATACTTTGTAAATAATCCAGGACCTCTTAAATAATTTCAGTTTCTTTCCATTGTCGCTTTTTCTCCCTCTCAACCTGCCCACCATGTATTCTTAGTGTGATATTTTTAGTGTAAGAAGTGTAAAGTTGAATTTGACTGTTATTATTATTTCAAAATGTGCATAGATATCATGATAATGTCATTATTGTGAATTCTTTTGGCCGCGATAATCATGTAGTCTGTAGTAATCTGATAATGTGCCGGCCGTAGTTGGAACTTTTATAAAATGTAGACAATTGTATAACAACACTATTCACAAAGAGCTCTTCAGTTGTTTCAGATGTTCTATATAAACAAAAGTGAAATATTGGATGAATATATGACCAAAGGTCTGTGGAGATCATTTAAATTTAACAAATGTGAATTTGGCCAATGACACCATCAGGAGCACCAGCCAGTGATTCAGGCTTTACATAACAGACCTCTGAAATAATGGCTTATTCAACTTCGAGGAACAATCTCAATAACAATTAATTAAAAGAAACATGGAACTAATACAATGCAAAAAAAGGTCTGCAAAGCCTCAGTTATTAAGGCTATCGGCACTCGTGTTTATTAAAGCTCCGACTACAACAACAAATCATCCTTGAGTCCCCAGTCACATTACCTGTGGGGTTAATAATCACAACAAGTGTTCAGTCATTAGGTCTAAAACAACAGATGATGCCACCGTGAACACATTTTAGGACACTCTTCCTAAACTCCCTGGGGAGGGAACCTGAACTCAATCCGTGAAGGTGCTGCCTCACCTCATCACACTAGATCTGGCCACATACATTCCTTCCTATGTCTGTAGCAACCATTTACCATTTTTTCACACCACATTAGGCAATTACTATTATCCTTTCAAGTGAATAATGGAGGAACCCAGAGCAGCAGGATACCATCATCACCAATTTAAAGCCACGGATGAAATGAAACACCATCATGCTTTAAAGGGTCAAGACGCTCTCACAGATCTCATGTTTTCTTTTTTGGCTTAATTGCAATGAGCTGACGCCTGCCCCCCTATTATGTCACCTTAGCATCTTCAAATGTGTTTTATCATTTTGCAATGCAATTAGGCGTTGATAAATACATTTTCATGTAATTTCTGCTTTTTTTTTTTTTTTACAAATATCTGATAGTAGAGAAAAACAGAAAATGATGGATGAGTAGCATAAAACAACCCTGCCACATTTAACCATGGTTACATCATGAGTTTCCCAACCACCTGAACCACCAGAAAACATCTAGGAAAATTTGTTTAATTGATAATTTTTGTTTGATGTAATCCATTGCAGTTTTCATAGGTTGAATATCTACTGTAGAATAAGAGTGATCAAGTCTTTTCAACAATGGTTTCCCTCTAAGGCCCCAGATAACAACCACATAACCATGTCCCTGAGCTTTACGTGGATGATGTACTGTATGACCTTACCACTTTACAGTTCTTGGTTGTTTTCTTGTGGAGAGAAAACCACAGAATTATACAAGTACTGAACAACAATAAAATGCAACATGAGTGGAGATTGCACAAGCAAACTATTGCTAGATATCTAAGTTCAATGACATTACAGAGATGTGTTTCTGTTATGTAGACGACCCTCGCTGATATAAAGAGACTGGAAAAAATGATAGAAACACCTATCAGTACAACACAAGTCAACAGCACTGCAGTCGCCAAACTGACCATATATTTGAATCAATATTTCCGCATTATAACCTTCATGAAGGTAGGATTTTATTGCAGGACTATTGTGACACACCAAGATGAAGGTCAGCTGTCGGTTAATATTGGGCCATCGGTATGTCCAACACTTTCTCGCTCCAACCTCGTCACACATTGACGTTTGGTCATGGACTTTCTACGTCCAGATAGGATGCGCAAGGTACCCTGGGTGCGTCGGTTAGCAACAAAAGCACATGGTTGGATTTAGGTGTAAAGAACAGGGTTCTTACGAGACGCGAACACCACTCTCCCAGGTGAAAGTTGGTGTTTGTTGGACCCATCAACCACCACTCCCACCTGCCCCACTTGGACTTTTGCTGCCTTAACTTTCGTTCTTGTTCCGCTGCGTTTCCACCTGACGCTGCCAAGTGCCGTTAAAGTATAACAGCAACCGGCCGCGTAGCCAATCACGCCGACGACGAAGGATGGATTTGATGATTGGTGTCTGATGCCGCAAGTCTCTGCGCAAGCGCCTGATTTCAACAACTTCGGAGTGAGACCGTGTTGGTTTGTTGCCCTAGTTATTGCGGCGTGACCTGCACTAGTCGGCCCTTGTCGTTTTTTTCTCCAGCCAATTCAGCATGTTGAATCGGTGTTGCAGTCACCGCAGCCCATTGATAAGTAAAATCTGACCGGTAGTTCAGCTCAATGTACAAGAAGAGAAATGGAAGTTAGGAAAATCAAGACTGCGTGAGATCGAAGCAAACTTGTTATTATAGGTAAGATCATTCTTTTTTTAGCCTTTGAGCTCCTCAGCAGATATAGATTGTAATTGTTTCTGCTATGTTTGCTAACACACAGTAAATATCCTTTGTTCTTTCAATATCAGCTTGTGTTATTAATATGCTAACTGGCTAACTGGTGTTTTGAATCCAACCTGTCTGTCTTCCAATTTTCCTTTTTGAATGACGAATACAGACTTGCTGCTGTGCGAGCACGCAAAATGTACATGCTAGTTGTCTGTTGTCTGTTGTCTTTGCAGTGTGTTCAGCTGCGACTTTTTGGGTGAGGCGATGCAACAGTTGGCTTGACATCTTGGATGTCAGTTTGGTGTGTCTGGGCCTCAAGACTACATTAAATTTGCCTGGGTGTACCTAATAAACTGGCAACTGAATGTAACTTTCTTAAATAGTAAAGGGGCTACATACTGATGCTACCAGGCATTTGTAGCAACAAGTTTTGAGCCAAAGACACAAAGCCTAGAAGACAATGAGACTAATCTGTAGGTTACATATAAAGCCAAGCTAGTGAATCTCAACAAACACACTCAAAATAACAGCACAGTGATTTTTAGGAACATGCTATAAAACATATCAAGATGTCTGTCAGAGCACTATGACGAGTCTGCCACAAAGAAGAGAGCACAACAAGTGAGTGTACTTAAAATGTTTTGGATATGACAAGCACATCCGCATTGGACATGGTGCATTCACAGGGGCACTTTCAGCCTTAGCTCTCCCGGTCTAGAACGTGATGCTCTGAGAGCCGAGGCAAAGAGGAGAGAAAGTAGAGGTGAGAATGTTTATCTTGATCCATATTCTCACATTGATCAGTCCCTGGTGGAAGTGCGGCTCGCCAGAGACAATAATGACCCTGATCTGGGCACTCGGCATGTCTCTGTTTTGTTAAGTTCCCGCGTTATCGATCCAGTGGGGCTCTTGAGTGCTGCTTGGATTCACTCCCGGGCCTCCTCGCCTCAGCACACTGCAGTGACCAGGCACAAAGAAGGCTCAATTAGCACAGCTCCGCGTTGTCTGCTCCCCCACCTGCATGCGCCTTCAAAATCACTCCATCAACCGCCAGGGAGAGTAAGGGGGAGAAAAGACACAAGAATACAGAAACAACAGGGAGGGAGGGAGAGACGGAGAGGGGATAAAAGAGATAAAGGGAGAAGGAAAAAGAGAAAGGTGGGGAGAAGGTAAGGGTTGATAGTGTTACGCCAGGGACACGGGAGCGACACCAGGGTTTCACCTCAAATCAAGACGCTGTGGCAGCAGCTCAGCCTCACGTCAACACGGCTGCCTCTGCAGCAGAGCATACATAACAACCTGGCTCCAACGACACACCGAGGGAAAGACAATTTCCCGCTCTGGCAATGAATGCACACGACCGAGTATTGAACTGACTGAAGGAGGAGGAAGAGATTTCTCCAGACCTCAAATTAACCCCACCACACCAGCACAGTAGGCAGTGTATTCTAAGTGTCTGCCGGTGGCTTTCGGTGATAACGACACAGTAAAACTGACATGTGGTGGAATAATTCTCTGCGGATTCTGGCAAGGCAGTGTGAGGTCTCTGGGCAGCCATGACACCCTGTGATCCTAACTGAACCTGGCAGGTGCAGTTAATGCTGAAGCCACGTCGTCGGCTGATTGAGATGAGGTGGTAGAAAGAAGGCGCCGGCTAGAATGGGACATTGAATCAGAAACCGACTGAAGCAGCATCTGTAAAGGCTGCTCTAACCTCTGCAAGGGGCACATGTATGCACAAACAACAAAACCCCCAGCCACAATCTTAAACATCCAGGTTAAGGCCAGTCCATCCTATCTTTTTCACACAAATAATAAAAACACATGAACAGTCCTCAAACCCCCCCGCCCCCCAGCCCGCCCCGGCCCCTGCCCCTCCTCTCCCCTGCAGCCTTGGCGTCACACTGAGCTGGGGCCAGAGATAAACCACTCAAGACGATGAGGATGATAATGGCAGACGCCGCAGCGCCTCAAAATTCAATCAGCACCGGGACGTCAATGCGGATGAGTGTAAAAGTGAAATATGCTCGCCGGCGTGTGTTAAAAGACGCCACACAGGGCTCGCAGAAACAACAACAGGCGATGAAGAGGACGATGAGGGGGAAAAGCAAGAGAGAGAGACAGAGGAGAAGAAAAAAAACAAGAAGGGGAAAGAAAATGAAAATAATGTGTCTCTACTACTCTGCTTCCCGGCAGAATCCCACTGGCATTCTGAGCAGCCCTACTTTAACCACAGACTGTGAATAAATTACCCTTTTGAACTCGGGGTGATTGCAAATGTGCCCCGGTTTCTCTTGAGACATGTCTGGCACTAACCCTCAGCTCTATGCTCCCAGCCAGCCTTGTCACAGAAGCCCCCCTACCCTCCCCTCTTTCCCTCCCACCAACACACACACACACACTCGAGGCACACACACAAGCATGCACAACATCATAAAACTTTTAATTCACCATAATTGCGGGTGGAATTTTTTTTTTCAGCCAGCTACAAACTCGTCTTCTCCCCCCATCCCCTCTCTTTCTCTCTTTTTCTGTCTAGGAATTCTCAAGAAGCTCCTCATACTCTGAGATAAAAAAAAAATGTGTTAGAGATGAGAAAGTATCCTGGAAAAAATGTGTAGTGTGGCAGAAAAATCAGAGTACAGATGGAACGGATAGAAGCAGGGGCAGAGACAGATATGGGGGAGACGGAGAGGGAGGAATCTCAGGGAGAGACAGAGGCACTGGGCAGGTTGAATAGCAGCCTGTAGGAGTGTGCTGATGTGTTTCAGAATGCTCATTATAGCACATGGCCCATACATTACCCTGACAATACCCATTATTTATTAACTTACAGACCGGGAACCAGGCCACTTTTCATAACCGCAATCCTTTGGATGCAGCTCTGACAGGCTGCAAACAAAATATATATAAATAAATACCACTGTCCCCCCTTCCTCTTTCTCCTCTGACACTGCTTTAGCTGTCTGGACGCTGACTTTTCTTTTTTTCTTCAAAGATAATTACAAATACTTTTCACACAGCATCAAGACTGCGAGCGAGATTTGTGTGCAAACCCAGGTCAGCCAATTTGTTTTCTTTTTTTTTCGCCACCAGCACCTCGCACCTTGGAAGTGCCAAATAAATCTGACACCTCAGAACTACAGTCAGAAAAGTGAAGTCTGTGATCATTTCAATATAAAATGACAACATGCAGGGGAAGGGCTTTGATTATTTTTTTAAGGCAAACTGGTGGTGAGGTGGACAAAACTGGGAAGAGACGGGAAGAGAGGAGTGAGGAAAGAGCATGTTTCATCAGAGTCAAGGGAGGACGACTTTGGGATCCAGCCAAACATTCAGGGCCGATCTCCAGGTCTAAGCAAGAAGGGAGAGGGAGGGGGGGAAAAAGTTTCAGCGGCGCAGTCAGCCTTAACTGATGTGTTATATATTGCCTGTCACTTTATTCTGCAGGAATATTGGGGCGTTGCCAAGCTCAAACCTGGAAGGTATAGCAATCCATCACCTGCGCTGTTACAGGCGTTGGTGGGTGGGGGTTGAAATCTCATCTTGAAGCTTGTAGCCAATATTCTAGCCACCCAATGCCGTTTATAAAAGGTACCTCTCCAAGGCCGCTATCACGGACAGACCACTCATCTAGTCATCCACAAGCCACTGCCCCCAGTCGTGCATCACAACACCGTAACGCAAACACACCCTGCTCCGCGCTTAAACCTTGAACATTACCTGCATATACAAACAATGATCGGCAATAACATTAATTCTGGTGATGATAAGTAAATAAGTGAGATGATTGTAATGGAATAGGCTGTAATGACATCAACGTCCTGCTTTGTAGCTTAGTTGTTTACAGCCAAAAGTGCACTGAATACATCAATTAATGGAAGTGATTAATTGTTATAGGCCGGGTAATTAAAAAGAATTAAAGGTACAGTGCGCATGCTGTACATCACAATGGATAAAACCATCTTAAAGTTATAACATGAGGCAGTTAACATTTGCTTTTTAAACATTTTGCCAGGTTTTGCTTGTTGTGGTTCTTAAGGTACTTTTACTTTACTTGAGTATTTCAATATCATGCTACTTTATAGTTCTACCTCACTATAATACAGAAGGAAATATTCTACTTTTTACTGCCCAACATTTATCTGACAGCTTTAGTTACTAGTTACTTTACATATTAAGATTTTATTTATCACAACCTGCAGAATTATTCCAGAAGGTTGGTATTACCGTTTAAAATTTCAATTATCATTAAAACCGTGTTTGATTACCATGCTTTGAAAAACCCATGGTAAATATGGTCCATTCTTGCATTCATTTTCATTCATTCATAATATGCATTGTGCATTTGTTTTGCTATTACAGTACCTTGTCTACAAAGTAAGTGTGCAGCAGGCCAACCCAGTGATGCTACTGGTCCCTTGTTCTCAGCTACAGTGACACAGACACTCTAGCAAGCATTTCAAAGGCAGGCTCCATAATGTTGATTAATGCGCATTTAATATGGTTATCATATGTTTACATAATGGTATTGATTTGGTAATCATTCTAACATTTACAGGCAGGCAATCAAAAAGTGCTGCTCTGGTTATTTGTAGTTTTCAATATAAAGTACTTTTTTGACATTTTCATCACATTTCTACCCTGGAAATCCAGAGTTCTCGCGAGAGCACAATTTGAATTTGCTCAGCGAGTCACTCTGGCAATCAGTAATGATGCTCATTATCTATGCCCATGAAACCGAGCTGCACCAATCACATCGGTGTATCTGATACAGGCGGGCCAGAGGCGAGCTAAACAGATGACGACAGCGCTGCGACAACGAAGTCCGGAATCAGTCAGTAAACATTGCAAGATGGCTACAGATGAACACCAGTTGTTTGAAACGGCTTTGGCCGCTACAATGAACGAGTTAGACTTGGCTTTTTCTCTAAAAGAGGAACAGAAGACGGCGCTCGAATCTTTCCTTTGCAAGAAGGACGTTTTTGCTGTTTTGCCGACCGGATATGGCAAGAGTCTAATCTACCAGTTAGCTCCGCTGGTAGCTAATTGTTTACGTCACCCCGTGTATTGTTCTGATTGGTCGTAGTGTTATCCAATTGCGTGCAGTGATATTTACAAATGCATGCTTGGTGCCGCCCCTCGAGTTGGGCCATTTTCATTACTCATAGCCAGACCCTAAATCTTTCTAGATTTGGGTCTGGATTTCCAGGCTAGCACATTTCAACAATACTGTGATAATTTTGGTCACTATAATTGAGATATGAAATTTTCATAATGTTTTTGCCTAAACCAAACATTATGATAAGCTTATAAAGTATGACGCATTGTAATAAATAACACTGTATTATATGGTCAAAAGCCTCATGTATAAAGGCTTTGTCCTATATATCCTATATATATATTTGTCTATTGTTATAGTCTAAATAAAGGTCAAAATAAAAACCACATTAACCAACTACTACAGCAAAATGCTGCTTAGACATGACTGCATTAGTTATTCGGGCTGCTACGATTAGTCGACTAATCTGTGACTAATCGACTGTTAAAATAATCGGTGACTATTTTAGTAGTCGACTAATGGGTTTGAGTCATTTTTCATAGAAAAGTACTATAAAAGTACCCCAAATACTCTTATTGCAGCTTCTTACATTCAAATATTGGCAGCTTTACACACTCTCCCATGACGGTGAACTAAAACCCTTTGGCGTGAGTACGAAACAAGACATTAGATGACATAATTTTGGGGTTTGGGAGAGACAGACATTTTTCAACAACACATTTTTTGATAAAATGATTAGTCGACTAGAAGAAATAATCAACAGATTAGTCGACAATGAAAATAATTGTTAATTGCAGCCCTATTAGTTGTAGTAATCCAGTACTGTAATACAAAACTATAGAACACTTACATGAACCAATTTTGAATCATGTGCTTTTACTTTTGATACTTAAAGTATGTTTTACTAATAATTCTTACATATTTTTACACCAGAAAAGCATCTTAATACTGTCGATGCTGACAATGTCTCCCTGTAAATAAAACAAATAAACCAACAAATATTAGAAATCAGCTCGGCTGCTTTTCCTTTGATTTATAGTAGAATTTAAAAAATGCCTTTTGGGGAATGTTTAGTTTAGTAACAATGCTGACTTATGTCTGTGCAACAAAAACAAATATATTTCTTCACCGATCTCTGTACTGATCCCACAGAATGGTCACAGCCAACAGTGTTTTTAATTAAAAGCTATCAATAAAGATTTAATTTTTCACAGTTCTGTCAGATTATAACTTTCACAGTTACTCTCAGAATATGATAATAACACTGTGAACCATAGAGATAGAATTAATAAAGTGAGAAAAAAAAGATACTTAGAAGTGTAAATCAAATTGCTCTCAGATGGTTGCAGTTATTTTGTCTCTTACTGTGACTGTAGTTCTCTTTGTTATTTTGATATATTGACAGCCTTAAATAAAATAACGCTGAAGTCCTTGTCTTAAAACGCTTAAACAAACGTGCTCAGTGTCTTGAAGTTTTTGCTGAATATGGTTATTTTCATTTTTCAGAACCATCTCATCATCACTACAGAAATATGAGATCATCGGGCAGCCAGCCAGCACAATGACAGGAAATACAATGCCTGTGGTTGTGTAAGTACACAAAGGCCACAAACACACTGTCATTACATACCATTCATTTTTCACAGGCGCCATAAAAGCTGGACTTGTAATTTTCCTAGTAAACGTATCTACATCATCCAATTTATTATTATGATGATGATTTTAAATAAAAAAAAAACGCAAGGTATAGGATATATGAGTATTTATCATCAATCCGTTCACATGTTTACATCAGCATTATACTCTCTTAAGAATCAACGTTACATCAAAGTCTCTGTGGCCTGTTATACACAAGCCTGACAATGAATTTTCAGTATATTGGCGACCCTTGCAGACATTTACTAGCAATTTTATTCAGCTCATTTTTTACACAGATGATCAGCATGTTTGATTTTCCATGGAGGCCTTTAAGTTTAAGATATTAACAAAGTAAGTGGAATACCATGAGCTATTTCTTTTGCATCTTTTCTCTATATAGCATTTGCATTCAGATATCTGCCCCACTTGAATATGCTCACCACACTAATGCACGCAGACAAAGGACTCAAGTACACCAGTGTCGTGATCACATTCCAATACTGAAATACTATACAGCTACAATCTTTTAATTCAAGGTCCAGTCCTTGCACCAGGCACCCGTGCGAGCAAATCAAGCTAAGTGTATTGCGGATGTTTGTGAGTAATGAGGAATTTGGGAGTTTTTTGCTGACTAGGCATGTATGAACTGGGGGGTGTGGGGGGGGCGGTGTGTATGATGGTGTGCTTAGGAGCTGTGCCTGGGAGAGGCGGGGTGGTCACAGGGGGGAGATTAGGCTGAGGGGCAGCGAAGGAAAACCAAATCCATCTCCATCTCAGAAACATCCTAAAGCAGATTACTTACTTCAGTGGGAGAGGAGGAGAGGGAGAAGAGACAGAGAGGGAGAGAGAGAGTGTGCGAGGAGCGTGTGAGATGGATGAGGGAGTGGCGGAAGAGAGAGAGAGAGAGAGAGGGAGCAATTAGCATAGATGCAATTCTGGCACAGTCCTCTGACTTGATATTTGACCTTCTGCAAGAGTCTTGCCAAATATCGCCTGAGAAGCGCAGACGGACCATATGGCAAAGTGCTGCTGGAGGCTGAGTGCAGTGTGACTCCAAGCCTCCGTATGCTAATGGGGGAATGTAATTACAGTGCAGTATTCCTGTAGGACGTATATTTTACTAGCCCTCCATAGGAGTGGGTTTGCAGTGAGACAGGCCAAGCCTCAGTGGCTTCAGAAAATACACTTTTTATCAAACAGTGAGGGACCCATTGAGTGGACAGTGAAACGGAACGAGCCCAGTATAACTGGGCCAGCACTGCAATAAGTCACTTTATGAGGAAGTCAGTATATGTTGATGGAAACAGTCGAATGTTTGAAAAGGGTAAATACACATTGAATCACACTGCTGCAATCTCCTGCTCTCCCTCGGACACGCCCCAGTCAGTGATGTCTAGGGCTGGGTATTGACACCTTTAAGGTATCAACTGAAAGTAGACTCGAAACATCTTGATTCCAACGATACCTGTATTTGATCCTTTTTGTACCCAGACCTAGAAAAAAAGACTATTTTCATGGTTTTGCTCACAGCCAATCACCACAAGTGTTCAATTTAATGCAACGTGTGATTGGCCCTCTACTGCAGCAACTGTAACCTATACAGTCTGTGATGTGGTGAAATGTATTTGACAGAGCGTGCCGAGGTGCCACCTCAAAGTTCCCAAGTATGGTGGCATTTAACGTGACTGAATGCTTCTATTCACATGATGGGTATCGAATAAAGTAGAAAAAATGAAGTACTGTATTGGTATCAGTAGCACTCTAATGGTACTGGTATTGTAATTTTTTTGAATGAAAATAGTGACAGCAGATGTTTTTTATCAGCCGCCGACGTAAAACATCCACCGAGGCAGTGACATCACCAGTCAGGGCGTGTCTCAAAGTGCAAGATGCTTGAAAGTTTAAAACCCTTGACAGTAGTGCAACTCCAGATTTCCGCCTTATGCGAGATCAATATGAATTTACCCTTCAAATCTTGGGATATTAACCAGCTTTTCCTGTGCAAACACCATGTGAACTGTGTTACGTTCTGCGAATACTGGCAGATGAGACACAGGCAGGAAACATAGAGTGTGAGATACACACCAAGCAGCAAGGCTGAAGTCAAACAGGGGATACTGGGGTTATAAAGTATGCATCATGTCCACCGTGCCGTAGGACACCTGTTAAAGTTTTTCATCAAGTGTTCAGGAACGAGTTTAATGACATCACCTTTGACTACGAAGACGATGGATGAAAGCACACAAATACTTAGGTAACACTTATATCAGTCAAGAATATAATGTCTCCTATGAAGTCATATTTTAAGTACACTAATACACATTTGCATACAATGTTTATATTCTGCTTGTAAAAGCTTAATTAGGGCACTTAAAATAAAGTGTTGTGAATGTTTCAACCTCGTCTCCTAAAAATGATGTTCATACCATAGACTGTAAAAATAATGGATGAAGCCACTGTGATGTCACCCATTGGTTTGTGGACTCCCGTTTTGAAGCCTTGAGTACGGCATGACGGCTGTCGCCATCTTGGTATTTTGTGACCATATTTGGGACCATTTTTGGGCGAGATGCTGGCACTGTGGAGGAGTGCACACTATCAGTATACAGCCTGTCACTCAAAGAGGCCCGCCCTTAATTATGCCTAACTTTAAGCCTTAATAAAATGTAAATGGGAGAGTTTACCCCCTGTGCAGTTGTCATGATGGAAGAGATTAGCTTTAGAGACCGAAACCAATTTATGTACCAAACTATAAACATGTTTATTTCTGCTGTAAACGTGGACATTTTAACATGGGAGTCTATGGGGATTGACTGGCTTCTGGAGCCAGCCTCAAGTGGCCGTTCAAAGAACTGCAGTTTTTGGCACTTCTGTGTTGGCTTCATTTTTCAGCCCTGAAGGTTGCCACGTGGTTCGTATCAGGGATGCACAATAATATTGGCACATCATCTGTACCTGCCAATATTGGCTTTAAAATGAAATATCGGAATTGGCCAACATGCTTTTTCTTATCTTGTACAATTGACAAATATTACATACGTTGAAAAACATCGTATTTCATGTCTCCATCTAGTAGTGGGCCGTCATGATACTGTAAGTGTACGCATGCATTATATGATGTTAATTTCACTACAGAAGAGACTTGATGATCATGAAACTTGGATTAGCTAAAAATGTGGATATATCAATATTGGTTATCGGTTATCGGTCAAATGAGTTGTTACATTGGCATATCGGATACTGGGAAAAAATCCAATATGGTACATCCCTAGTTCATATTCAGATAATGTTTTGTAGATTAAATTGCTGCAAATGTATTTATATATTGATTTATTATCAATTATAACAAATAAATGACAAATTTCAGTTCTATGCAAACCGTTCATTTCACCAGTGAAAACCTGAATTTTGTTTTTTTCCTTCAATCTCTTCTCTGGTCAAAAAAACACAAGATGGGGCGCGTTGACTTTAAATCTTTAACCAACCATCTTTATTTAACCATAACCAGGTTTCCTAAATCTAAGAACACAGGATACTCAGTGTGCTAAATCAAGTAATTTTTACGCCCACTACACATAATACAGGAAGCAGTTTCCTCACAAATGTATTCCTCCAAGCAAATCAGTAGCATTTAAAGGGGTTGAATATTTACAAGCATCTTCATTAAAAAATGCTTATATCAATAACTAATGCTTCTACTCAGGAGGTTTTTGTCCAGTAATTTATCAGCATTTTTCATCAAAAATAAGGTGCAGAAACAAGGCCTTGAAGAATGCATATTTCCTTTTAGTGTTTCCACATTGCATGGTATGCCTTAATAAGAGCACTAACTCAGTAGCTAGTTAGAATTATCTCACCCTATAATGCTGAACACAGTCTCACACAATGCACCCGTACAGTGAGAGAGATATCTGGGCTAAAAAGGGAGCGACTTTTTGCTGCTGAAACAGCGCTCAGACGCCATGCCTCTTCCATTTATCATGCATGGAAAATCTCTGCCCACACAGACGGAGGCTGAGCCGACCCTCGTAGGAAGATACCGAGGCAGCACCCTTGGGTCAGAGGCTGCCGTCTGTAGCCGGGATCACCTACCTGCTACTAAGTACAACAGTGCCGGCCTCCATTTCAATTAGCTTCACCTAAGTACCCTTGTCCAAGTAAAGCAATTTTACACAGGGCTGCTACAAAGCTAACTCTCCTCTGGGAGCAAGCCCTGTATGGGAGACAGCGGAGAAGCTTTCAGGTGCTGCTGAGATTTCAGGAAAACAAAACAAAGAGATGCAGCGGCGAGGTCAATTGAGCTCCGAGACGGGAAATCAGAGCAGTGTGAGCGGGGAGAAGGGCAGGCGTCTCAGGATGGGAGCGGGGGATGAGGGGGAAGATGAGCAGGACACGCGTTTGAGTGTGTAGATACCTGAGGGATCTGGTATGGAAATCCCCAATTTCTCAGCCAAGTTGCAGCCCTTTGAACAGCGGAAGACGTCAGCAAGCACGGCGAGAAGCCATGTGGGTGTAACGAAGCGAGGGCTAAGCGAGGCAACATGCTGCCAGTTCTCTGAAATGTTAAATTGAAATGCAAAGTAGGAGCAGGCCTTCTTGTTTTGAGCAGATTTCTCAGCATCTGTGTGGGAGCCCTTAAACTCAGAAGGTCTATATGCAGAGCTCTGCATATTTACTGTAAATCAACATAATATTTAGGTTAGGATTAGAAAATACACACAACTGAAGTTCAATCTTTAATTGCACTCACGTAATGGAGACTTGAGTCAAATCAATCTGTGCATCAAATTCAATGAGTAACAAAAATTTTGGTTCAGTAAGAGTTTGAATATGTGCACTCAATTTGCACCTGTCGAGTGCAGTGTCTTTACTCTGCTTATACCTTTATGCTACTTATTATTCAGAGTGTTTAAGCAAAAGATGCTGGTTTTGACACACATGAGAGACGTTTGTTTCGGAAGTAAGATTCCCAGTTTTTTCCAGTGACAATGTTAGTCACTCACAGTTGCAGCACCTCTACAGCTTAGACAACTTTCTTAATTAATTTATTTGCACAAAGCGGCCAGTATAACATTAGAGAAGCCGGCTCTTGACCGGAAGGTCGCAGTTTGATCCCTGGCAGGATAATCTGGGAGGGTAAAGTTAAGGAAACAGCGCTTGCCTTGCCTCATTACCACCCGTGGTGTGCCCTTGAGCAATGCCCTTAACCCCAACTGCTCTTGTGAAGCTGCTGTGGCCAGCAGGTCACACTGTGGTTGTACTGGGCAGCTTCCAGGTGTGAGTGTGTGTAATTCAGTGGGTGTTTTCTGCAAAAGAGAGCTTGGCTCTTGGTGAAACTTCTTGAATGAATAAAAGGTTAAAAGATGATCAACTGCATTTTATGCGAGTTGCGTAAAACCGTAATAAAACAACACGGTCTCACAGAAATGTGTGAAATGGACATGACCTTTGAACAACGCATTACATGGTGGTGGGCACGAAATGTGTTAAAATTACTCGCTGGCAAGATGAAAACAATAACATTGCAATGTCTATTACTAATGGTAACAGCTTGGAAAGGAAAAGACAAACACTGAATTTAAGAAAAAGCTCTTGGTTTTGGTTAAAATTACTATGTACAGGATGTAAGTGGCGTAAACTTACTTTGCGTATTTACATAGGGTACCTGTGTATGCATAGTTACATAAAGTCCATACAGTCATGTAACTAAGTGACTTTTTTGCATGCCTGATTGAAAGGAGGTTGTTTGTGTGACCCATTCATCCATCACTCCCACCTGTCCTACACAGACTTGTTCACTCTTAATACCCTAAAACTTAAATTAAAAGCCTTGTCCTGATTAAATGCCAGGTCTGTTTACTAGCCTAGCATGGCTACACATTCTACAAATAAAAGCCCGTCTCAGTTAGAGGCCTGGTGTGGTTGCAAAGCAGTTCATAGAAGTTCTTCGGATGTATAAAACCGGCTTGTTCACTACCTCAAATCATGTGTCAATTCCTCAGTCACCCTATAAGTAATTCACATTCCTTTGGTCTGTAAGGGTCCTCAGATCAAAAGAATCAAAAGGGTTTTTCATAAACAATAATCCAAGTTGTGAGTATTGTTTAAACAGGATAAAGATGTGTTGTGTCAGTATGCTGGGTGCTGTAATCCTCAAGTGCCGTAACTCACTCTCTCTCTCTCTGATGCGCTGCCTGTCAAAATTAGATCAAATGAATTATTTGTGATTAATATATTATCTAACGCCTAATTTTTAAACAGGTAATATTCATACTAGTTTAAATAAACAATTTTATTGTATTTTCTGATCTTTGCTGAGCAGCAGTTTTGTGTGAAAGGAATGAAAGGTCTGTGCCATATACAGGCCTGTTGATTTCAGTGATTTAAGCAAATAATAGACCGTGCTACTAATTTAAGTTTTACAGTAGTTAATTTGTGTTTCTACCATGACAAAAGATCCTCAGTTATTTTGCATTGGCATTGCTACATGTTGCCAGGACGTCATTTTATAACATTTTGTATCCACCACCACATTGTTGTTGTTAAGACACACGTATTTATATGAGACAGAGTTCAATAAAAACTGTGCATAAAAGTAGACCTTGACTTTCAAGGTGTATCTTCGTAAGAAACATCCAATCACAGAAGTTCCATTGCGTGCATTACTAACGGCGAGGGGAAGCTAACATTTAAATTAATCAAGTCTCAGATTTTGGGTAAATTGTGGATGATAGCTATGGTTATATATTTTGCAAAAACAACTCCAAGGACAATGCATTCTGACTTTGCTACAGCTCTGATTTGTGCCCCTGACTGGCTTCTTTTCCACAGCAGCAACACCCAAGACTCTTGAGTATTGTAGTATTTCAAATGGACATGATCTCCCAGAAACAAAGCCGAAATAATCACAAGTGCTTATTGCTTATTTTTTCAGACTTTCCTCAAATCTCATCTTTTTTCTTGGGAATCACTTGATACTTTAACTTCCTAAGGACTCCTGGAGGAATGCTATATGATCCAGGAGACTCACATTTTTCAATGTTAAGTAACATTAGGGGTATCATTAAAAAATACATTTGAAATGGGTATTGGGGAGAAGTACCTCTGAAACCAGCAGTTCTGTCCCCTCCATACGTCATGTTTGTTTGCGAGATGATTAACAGGAGTAACAACAAACTTCTGCTACATAAAGTTTTGTTTATTTTTTTGGTCTTTCCTCTAATCTTAGTTTATTTGTCTTGTGATTTACTGGATACCTTTACTGCTTCGGGGGTACATTGAAATAAAGCAAAAGTATCTTTCTTTGGTCAAGCTGGACATATACTACTGGTGGAGAGGGTCACAAGTAGACAGATATATGACAATAATTATACAATGGTGTGGCAGTTTCTGGTATCAAGACTGTTTATGTTCGTTTGGAGCTCTGTTTCTAAACTAAGCAGGAGATGACGTGCAGGTCCACACAATGCATGGTTGAGATTAGAAGGTGTGACCATAACACGCTATTCTGCATCGATTCACAGAGATGTTTATCTTCAAAGAAGCATAATTGGAGTTTAAGGCCAAAAAGGTTGAACACTACTGTACTAAGCCATTTATATAAACTGAATGGGAAAATCCAAGGCTGTTAATTTGGTTTTATTTAATTAAGCTGAGGCACATACAATAACAGTGTAAGGTCAGCTCTCTAGGCAAACTTATTCTGTAAGAAGAAAGAAAAACAAGGATTAAAGTCATCCCGTTAGAGTCATAAGACTAATATTTCACTTGAAGCAACCTAAAATGAGGAATTACATAAGTAGGCTTTAGTTAAACTGGAAGGTGAAACTCGACAAAGACGAAAACAAGAGAGATATCGTTAGGAGAAAGCCAGTGGGCAATGTAATATGCTAAAGGCAGCATTTAAGACAGAGCTAATCCAAGCAGACTCCCCCCTGCTTAGTCATTCCAGCTCCACACTGATCAGACGGGGAAACCGGTCACAGTTTGTCAAAACACAGCTTGCACTCTGAGCAGATTGAAATCATTTCTCTACTCAACAGAACACCACAGACAGATCTTTAGAGGAGTGACAACAAACAGCGAACAGCTCAATGGTTTATCAGTCGGGGAGGACAAAGGGGCTCTCTGCTCAGGAATGAAAATATCCACCTGATGTCATCAACCGGTGCATCATAAATCCTATCCTTCGCCTGGGGGCCACAGACTGACTTCACGCCTCTGTGACACTCTCTAACCCCAGGGTTTCTATCAGAAAAAAAACCTTGAAATATCTTTCTGGGCATGGTGTCAGATGCTCGCCATGAAATATTCATAATGCGAGAGCAGAGCCACAATAGCGGAGGTGGCAGCATGCGAGGATTTGACTTGCAGAAACTGAGACGCTTAAACCACGTTGACCGATTTCTCCCATCACCAGTTGTCACTCACAAATTCACTTTCGCGTCAGTTTTCTTGGATGAATGGCACAAAGCCATCTGTCATTTACTGCCTTTTAACCTATAGATATAAACTCATTAGTGCATCAACACACCTGCAGCTCTATGGCCCTGTATATTACATTTAATCTGCTTTGCCAACAATAAGGTTACCAAAGATTAGTGTTTTATTTTTCTTTTGCAGCTCAATATTGTGACTTGTATCAAGCAGCTTTACAAATTTAACAGTTAAAAGGATAATTCTGATGTTTTTCTGGGTACATCAACTATACACAAATCTTGTATACGTAAAGAGTACGTGGGATGATATCAGATTCAAGAGTTGCTGCCAAAGAAAAAACCTTTTTAAAAGGCACAATCTGTAATCCAAATGTAGACAAGGAGAGAAGCCATATCGCCAAAATTTCAAGGAACAATACAAGACAACAAGTAAACTGAAATCATAAATGTTTTCTGATGCTCTCTACATCCAAAACTGTTTGTCAAAGCAGGCCCATAGTTTTAACTATGATTAGTTGAGCAATACACAAAAAGCCTATTTCGAATCTACAGTATACCCATCCAAGGTACACGTTCAGGGACGGCATGTCAGTTTCCACTTCTTCCATGCTACAGTGTCCTTTCAAACTAAACTTCCATGTTCACAAGAAATGTAGGTTTTGGGAACTACTTTAGATTTATTTAACAAAACTGCTTAGTTAGGTTTATAAAAAAAAATCATGGTTTGAGTTAAAATAAGCATGTTTGTTACAGAACTTTGTTTTGAAAGTTACCTAACTATGTCACATGACATATTTGACGTGATGTATGCCATGTGACATGTAAGCCATGTGAGATTAATGTAAAAAGTCAACGCTGACTTTGGTTTCACACCAACACGAACAGTGGTCCCCTGGGTGAAAGTCCTGTGTTTGTTTGACCCATCCACCACCACCTCCCTCCCACCCTATCCAGACATTCTAGCTCTTTATTATACATCATTGTCACAAGTGGGTGTAGTAGGTAAAAGCTTGGTGTGTCTCTTATACCCATTTTTCCACCAAAAGTAGCATGTTTTTATAAATGTGGGATTAGGAGGTTCATTAGTACGGTTTTGTATTTCTCTGTAATGTAGCACAGTGTTAACAATGTTACTTAAAATATTCTTTCTCAGACCTTGAACTCAAACCATTGTGTCACCTCGCTCAAAGTATGTAATTCAATAATTAAATTAATATCGTAAACATGTGGGCAACTAGTCGACTAATGGCCCTAAATGACAACTATTGGTTGACTAGGAAAATTCTTAGTCGGGGATAGTCCTACTCTTTTCCCATTGACAGTAGTTGGGTATGCCTTTCTGTTTTTTAATTGGTGTTTCATGTTTGGTGTCATGAATGCGTCGGAAAACAGTGCTAGTAGGGTGCAGTATGGAGGACAGTGGAAATGTTATGGTAGGTACTTCTTTTTAATATCTGTCTCTTATTCAGTCTCTCTTTTGGTGCTGACTGATTTTGAATGATGTTTGAGCGCTGCTTGGACGGATATGGACAGCAGGGTGAAAAATTGCATGCCCACCTGGCTGTCATATTTCCATCACTGCTAATCAGAGCCGATCAGAGCTAGGGGCGTTAAATGCCTATGACTGTTAAAGAGTCGTTTGTCTTAGGAATGAATGCTGATGATTGTAACCTTTCCCATCAAATACAAAAGCCAGATGTTAGTGGGGTTTTTTTATCCAGTGGAAAAGGGGATTTAAAGATGCGAAAATGGTGTCTTATGCATCAGGATCAGACACCGAAGGCCACTGACCAGCTGCCGTATATTACGCCCTGGGGATGAGAACTGGTTGAGTATACACGTGAATATACCTGTAATACATATGGTCAAACAAACTGACAGGGTCCGCGGTCCAAGACACAACTAAATTAACATGATTCTATTCATGACATCAGTGTTTACTTATTGTTTGTCTCCTGGTTTGAGTTGAACCTTAGCTCGAACATGTGAAATGTCTTTGGCAGCTGAGTCTAAAACTTTGGATAGCAGAGATTTGTATAAGCACTTGTACCAACGAGGAAGAGTTTAATTAAAGTTCCTGTTTATAACTGCATTATCATGCACTGATAAGGTCACTTTAAGAGCAGACCAGAAGTTCTATTAAGATGGATTACCTATTTCAAACCAGTTTCAGGTCTCTGCAAACACTGGAAAAGTAGCTTCTTAGAGGGCAGGAAATCAATCCAAAAACTCAGAGTATGCTTTAGAAAAACTTTCGGCAGTGATGGGAAATATATTGTAAATAATGGTTCCTGAAAATCACTGGTCTACAGTCAGTGAATGATGTCGTCATCATCTTAGGCAACTTGAAGCATCATGTCAACCAGACCCATGGCAGGAAGCAAGTGCTGTGAGCAGTGAGGACAGTTTTGAGGTTTGACTTGAGGAAAAATGTTAGAAATCAATAGAAGAACTGTTATATAGGGTCCGTTACAGAGATCAGTGTTTGACTGAGAGAGTAGGAGAGACTGAATTACAAATCATATACAGAGCAGATTATCGGTACCTTAGAATTAAAGGACTATTTTAACCCCAAATTATGAGTTGGATGGTAACTTGTTGCCCTCTTAGCGATTATTTCAGTTCCTCTTAGCTGCATACATACATATATGATTGCAAAATAATGGTAAATGTATTATCTGCTCATAAATTGATTAAATCCACTGCCAGAAAAAACCCACACGACTCTGCTCATGCAGAAGTTGTCAACACTAAATCTTGACAGCTCTGTGTTGTACATAAAGCAAAAAGTCTTGTAATTAGAAACCTGACTCTTGTATGACTTGGATCTACCAGGTACTGTATTTACCAATGACCAAAAATGTTAGATGGAATGGTTAAACAATGTTCGTATGAAGGTATGAGTCTGAAGCATGGACGAGTCTGAGTCTGACACATGGATATGGACGAGTCTGAGTCTGACACATGGATATGGACGAGTCTTTTACGAGTCTAAAGGTGATGTGTTTTAAGATGACACCCTTTCATTTCAGTCCCAACACCAAATGTTTTTTTCTTCTTGGTAAGCTTCTGCACTGTGCAGCTATTGCACGTTAGCGCCTGATAACTGAATGCTCATAATAATGGGAATCTGATACAGCATCACAACTATTTTTGCAATTTTCACTTGCCCCCTCAATTTCATTGCAAAAACAAACAAACAAAAAAGCCTACAAAAATCCAGAAATCCGGGAGGAACTGATTATTATTAGTGGTCTATAGGGAAAATATTAATAAATTAAATAAAACTGTAGTTGATCACTGAAGCTCTCTTAATAGATCTACGGTTTAAAGCCACAATACTGTCTTCTTAAAGCCTACTCCCTACATCAAAGTGGATAGCAGTGGGTTGAACGAACCAACCTGCATTGTTACTATATGGGCACCTTGCTAAATATAGTGCAGCTAAAACAAAGTCAAAGGACAGATTTATTCTGTTGAAATAAGAAGACGTATCATCATACAAAGGTTTGTATGATAGCCCCTACTTGTTAGGTTTAGCCAAAGAGTCAGGGTTGACCATTGCAATGACATGACGCACGTACATCACTTAAACTCAACACTGACTTCTGGTTTCTCACAGGACACAATAAGCAGTCTCCTGGGTCAAAGTCCTGTAGTTTTTTGACCCAACCAGCACCCTGACCGCCTCCCTACGTGGATTTGTCACTCTTAATACTACGTCACCTGACTTCCATCTTTGCTTCCATCATATAAGGGAGGACCAAGCTCCCAGGAACAGTGCTAGTCTTTGATGTAGTGGCCAAACTGCGGAATTAAAACTTTCAGGTCTGTCATGTAATGCGATTGGGCCCAAAAAGACTTTTTCCCATAGAACTACACTGTGAAAGCGAGTACATTTTGGACAGATTTTTTTTTTTTTTTTTTTTTGTCTTAAACATCACAATCCCTGGGAAATTTTGAAACATTTTGAAAGTCTAGAAGAAAAATCATTTTCGTTCCCATTCAAGTTAGCGGAGGGCTAAACCAGAGGTCATCTGCTTGGACAGTGAAAGTCTCTGGTGCGCTCGCTCTATGGATCCAACTATGTGGAAGATCCGATAATTATTTACCCAAGAACTCTAATTTTTTGGCTTCATTTGCCACTTAGCAACTTTTATAGGAATGAACGAGACCCCGCCACCAACGCTGTTTTCAGTTCTCTTCATACATCCATGGGGCAGACAGCCTGCAGTGCTTAGGTCACGTGATCACAGCCTCGCTTAGACAGCCTTGTTTGTTTGTTTTTTCAGTTTAATCGTTGCATTAGAGCCAACACATAAAATATGTGGACAAATCTAAATAAGTCCAAATCACATCATTGTTATGTGGAACAAAAAACACCCCGTTGCGATGCTCTGCGCTCATCACAAACCCACGATGCATTTGCTGAAGACTTTTCTCTCACACTTTTTCATACAGGCTCTCAGTAATGACGAGATACCTTTTAACTTCTCAGCCAGAGTCAGCATCAATAATTGATTCTCATCTGTTTAAAATTTAAAGTGCCACACATTAACGTCCTCCCGCACCTGCTCTTTCACGCTGTCCATCCTCCGCTGGGCTGCTTTCTACCCCCCAACTCCCTCCCCCCACTCTCTTTCTCTATCTCTCTCTCTCTCCCTCCTTGCACTATAATAAAGACAATGGCAATGAGTTCTCTTTCACCACTGAACCAGGGATGTTAAATCAAACAGGGGCAGGGGAGGCGACAGACCACATAATGTAAGGGCATCGTCCAGACGCCTCCGATTACGCTTTGGCCTTAATTGGTGGCAGTGGCAAAAACGATGAATTCTTTAACAGTGCCGTGCGGTTGTGCCTCTCCGAGCACAGCAAAGGCCTGAGGAGGACAGCTACACGGTGCAAATGGAAGCTGACAGAAAATCCACACGGCACGACCAATCTAGGGGAAAAAGGGCATGACAATGAATAAGGGGGCCCGTGCTCTTAAGTAGCTGAGGGTAGCTTGCAGGGAAGATGTGTATAATTAAGCGGTCTGCATCTTGGTTCAGATGGCAAAATCCTATTGTCTTGACAGGAGCTTAAGGTTGCCCTTTAGGTTGAGATGCGCAGCGGCGTACGGCCTCATTTTTCTTTTTTTTTTCACACTCCCCCAGACCTCTGCGACCAAATTAATCTGCAGTTTTAAAGCTTGAATAAATCCAGTAAGTTAGAGATCTGCAGATCTAAAGGCCGTCTGTCCCTCAGGCTTTTCCTTCTTCATTTTTTTTTTTTTCTTTACCCCCTCTCCTTTGCCCACGGAGATTGGCTGGCAGCACTCAGTGTTATCTCCAGGGAGGCAAAGGTTTGGGGGAGGGGGTGAAGGCCACAGATTTGTCCTTATCTATTCTGAGCACACCTAAAACAAATTAGACCTGGCTGCCGTTGCTTATTTGGCTCCCGTGCTCTCATTAAGGGGCTGAATCCAAGCTATTTTCCTCAAGGTCCTGCTTCCTACCGTTTTGGGCCTTGTCTTTTATCACAATAGCAAAGGTTTCTAGGCAGCCATGCCACCTTTTCATCTCACCCATTTTATGTAGTCATATCAACCCTGCACAAAGAGCGCAGGGAGAGAAAGAACATCCCCTTACTCCAGGATGCTGTTTTACTGCACATGACTTGATGCTGGCCTTTGACATTTGTTAATTGAAAGTAGGAATCTGTTCAATTAGATTTGTTTTGCCCTTTTCCTGCTTTTTTACGCCGTGTTATGCTGCTAATCAAACGGAAGCCTCTTTGGATGTTATTTCAAGGGTGTTGCTTTGTCTTTGCGGTAATATGAATGTCAAAAACAAAAGTGCTGTTAAAGTCAAAGTGCTCCTGTCAATATAGTCAACGAGCAGGCACTCGAAGTCCTATGATTTATGATTATGTCTCTATCAAACTATATAGTTAAGGAGGATGTTGTTTTAGACACCTGTCTGTAGGCACCAAACTCCTGATGGAAAGTCTGCATTATTGAGTCATTCACAAGCAAAACCTACATAAATTATACATGCAGAGTGTACACCTCAAATCCACATGTTGGAAATGTTTGGAGGGATGTTAGATTGAGTTTCCTGTATGATGTCACAACACTGGTCAGACTTTTCAGACTTATTAATGGCAATGTCTGACTGCACAACACAGTCAAAAACAGATATGACTCTTAGCAAATATTGGAATAAACTCCACTTCCCTCCTCGGTCTTTCATAAATTTATAAAACCTTTACTATTAGCTATGGAGTCTTTATTCCTCTGTTTCCAGTAGTATTGTTTTATGTCAGAACATTAACACCGGAGCTCCACTTGTCTCAGTGTCAGTCATGTTTACATTCATACCATTAATATCAAAATCGCATTCGCTGTGACACTGTTAGTGGAAGATTATAAACTTTAGGAACTCAAGATGTTTCAGTGAAAGATTGTTATAAAGTCTGAGCGACAACCTCAAAAAATATTTGACAAGCTAAACCTGTTGAGCTGTTGATACTTAAAGCGATTCATGAAGGCAGCACTACATTAGCTTAACTCATAAATATGAAATTACCTCCAATAAACTGAATTATACTGAAATAAAACCTGCTGAAATTGGAATAAACTTGTATTATTAACTCTGAAAAGAGCTAAGAAGTCAACGTTAACCTCACTGTGGTGCTGCAGTGGCATCGAATTAAAGATTATTAGAGTATTTCAAAGCATGGCATTACCTAGAGCTGCAACCGTTTATCAATTAATCCAATAGTTGTCAACTATTTAATTGATCGTCTGAGTCATTTTTAGGAGAAAAAAAAGTAAAAATTCTCTGATTCCAGCTTCTTAAATGTAAAAGTTGACTGGTTTCTTTACTCCTCTTCGACAGTAAACCAAAAATCTTTGGGTTGTGGACAAACAGGACATTTGAGGATGTCATCTTGAGCTTTGGGAAACACTGATTGACAGTTCTAGACCAAACTCATTGATTGATCAAGGAATTATCCACAGATTAATTGACAATGAACATAACTGTAAGCTGTAGCCCTGGTCTTACCATTGAGCCTCTTGTTGGGTGCTGAATACCAAGTACCTCAGAACACCCTAAAGGGTCCCAAGATAAATCTGAAGGGTCACAAGGTAATTAACACAATTCTGATAATTTATTTCTGACTATTCTGTAATTTTGAGCTTTTTTTTCATGTGAAGTACTTTCACCGCTTCAGGCATAAAAAAAATCATTCAAATGAAATGTTTGGCTGAACTGCTCACAAATCATGACAACACTGATGGTCATTTTAAGGGGCCACAAGCGAAGGAAGATTGGGGAAATGCTGCAAGAGGAGGCGATAAGGACATGTGCATGCCCTCACACCATGTCAATTTTAGTGCCACATCAATCTGTTGAGCAACACAAGCTGGCAAGGGCAAGTTTTACATTTACAGAATTTAGGAAGAGGATAAGGCCCCTTTTTCATGAGTCCTCCTGCAGGTAAACAGGTGAAGTAAACAGAGGTGAAGACACAGCTTGCCCACATACGAGTATTATTGCATTTGAAAGTTAATGAAGGACCTTTGAGCCATAGGAGCTCAAGCTACGCAAAGGTAACTGCTCGGGAAATGTTAGGTTAGATGAGATTCCTCTGCCAGACTAATCCATCCTGGAGCCTGAGAGCAGCACAGAGACGGAGAGAGAGAGAAAGAGCAGAATCTGCTGCAGAACAGCACAGCAGTGACACAGGGCAATTCTCTAGGGCCTTGCATTAGCGCGCTAAATTAAAGGGGGTATTAGATTAAATTGGCTCTCCGATTTCAGGGGTGTGAGTAAAATTCTGATTTGCATTTTCCACCGCTGCTTAAGATATAATTAGTTCAGGGTGATTCCCATGTGGAAAACACTGACAGCCAAATCTAACTGGCTGCCAGTAGCTTATCGTCTCTTCCAAGGCAAAAGGTACACTCAGCTCATGTTTGGCGTGTGTTTGTTTGTGAGTGTGTGAGTATGAGTGTGTTTGTGCACATCTTTGTGTGCATATGTGCTGCTGTTCACGTGTGGTTTTGTACACACAGGCTGTAAATTCACCATCTAAACTAACTTCAGCACCTGACTCTTCACACCTCTCAGTCAAACGCCACTCAGCTGTGAGCAACCATTAGCACCACCAACAAGCTGAAAAAAAGCACTCGCGGTTAATGTACGTATAAGTTTGTCAAAGCAGGGGAACAACTTCACACCTTTAAGATGCCTTTAAACTCAAAACCCATTTCCGCAGCAGAAGGTGCGCCCGTAATTACAGATGCAGAGTCAAAAATAACAATTACTGCTGGAGAAGTCCATAATATGAATTACTGAACTCAGTGAAGGAGCTTTTAAAAGCAAGTGTGGATTTGTTTGAGGGGTTTTCACACCCTTGGTAATTCTAACTGTCTTTGCAAATGGATGTTTTCCAAAAGTGAGTCTACCCATGCATTATGAATGAGAGGCCAGCTTCCTGGACACCTGTTTGGGGACACCTGTTAGTACATGATATGAGGAGTCAACATTAAACCAGCTTCCGATTATGGTTTTACATGTCCGACCTATAACCCATCAGTGACCCCTTTATTTAACCTCTTAAACCCTGGTTTCCCAATAATTTCCCCTGTTAAGAAGTTTCCACGCTGCATGGAAAGTCTTACATATCTTCAGCAGCTTGTTCTAGGGCTGAGTGATGTGGAGAAAATCAAATATCACAATATTTTTTAACAAATACCTCCATATCGATATTGCGTCAATATTGTAGGGTTGACTGTTGGTGCTTTTACAAAATATTTACACAATGAAATTTTTGATAATTAACTATCAGTAATGTCGATTTAATTACAAAGTGGATAACGGTAAATAACAGAACAGTCTGATAAGTTCAGAAAATGCCATCACTTTACTGTAAAAATACAAAATACTAAGTAAAATGTAACACTGTGGTTTTTATGGCTGCACCAAATGGAAATAACCTACATCAAGTCACTTAATGTCTTTATTTTGAGTCCTACAAATTCAATTTTCCTAAGGCAATTGAAAAATGATGGATGTTTCTACCCAGCTGGCACCGGTGTCAATATGATGTCAGAATGACGTTGGAGTCTTACGTTGGACAGACGTTGAATTTTGGTTGGGATAAAAATTGAGTTGACGATGTTTTCACGCCCTGTGGACGCTAACATTATGACGCTTTGCAGATATTGGGTTTCGTTCTCCGTACTTTACAACTAAATGTCATTATTCTACATCAGGATGACAGCATTTGACGTTTGGAAGATGTTGGATTGGACTTATCACGACTTAAAACCAACAAAATATCAACACCATCTGTCGTCAGTATTCTGTGTCAAATTGACGTTGGCGTTAGACGTCCTACTGACATTGAATTTTGGTCACCAAACATCACAACCTAAATTCAACCAAATATCAGTGTCTAACGATGTTGGTGGCCAGCTGGGTACTTTTTCACTTTGTAAGTCACCTTGTTTCAGGTAGTGTCTAAAATCACGTTTTTCTAGATCCTAGTGCACTGACCTGTCTAAGTCTTAATTAATTCAAGATGCAGACACTAATTTCAGATCTTTACCAACATGCATCCTCGTACAAACTTTTGGAAACTTTGCGATCCTAACTCTAAATTTCTACATTTAAAACAAAGCTCTGTAGGTCTGAACAGTACTCATCTGCACAAAGCGTGTTTGTAATAACTGACCCACTGTTAGGGGTTAAAGAGATAAAAAACAGACCTAATTTAGCCCCTCAATTTCTGTTTCAGTTGCAAAGTGGAGAAGCTTTTGATGCTTGGGCCTCCTGTCAAAATCATTAAAAGTTACTAAGATTTTAATCAGGGATATTAGCTGTGGATGGCAGGCTGTCAAACCGGGATTGAACTGACAGAAATCCTCCATGTAGCACTAGATTGTGGAGTACATGAGACAAATGATGAGAATCACATGAATAAATAATAATATGTTATGTCACGTTGAGCTTGTCAACACTACTGGGTCAAACAAGCTGCAACATTTGCATTCAGGTACAAACTCAATCTACTTTGAATCCTTCCAGAATTTCCTGATCACTGAAAAGCAGCAGGCACAGGTGATATTTACATTTTGAAACACCGAAATGAACTTAAAGACTTATCCACAAAAAATATCATCCAAAAAAAAATCAATCACAGATTCAGACAAGACTGAGACAATCTGATGCCACAAATTCATAATGAACAAAGGAATCCATACATGGTGTTTTTCCATCAGTAGATTAGGTAATATTTTATAATTAACCTCTTTTTCCTCTCTATGTAATTACTTAATTAATGAGCAAATCATCAGGCCCTCAGGTTGCATTTGTTGGTGACTCATCCATACAAGCTCATGTTAAGTCAGTGAAGTTCAACCTCTCAGGGTAAAGAGAACCATATTTGCAAGTTAACATTCATATTCTGCCTTTGCCTTTGATAACCAAATGTCAGCGACTAAATAAATCAATTAAAATGAACCTTTAAAAACAACGCTGCCCTCTGATTGTGTCCTAATGAAGCCTCTTGCTACTTGTCAATTAAGCCAGTGCTCAATATGTATCTCTTTCCTAAGTGACAGTGTGTTTTTTCTGCCTCTGCACCCTTTTTGATATGCATCATGCCCCAGATTGATCCATAATTGGCCATAATGATGCAAAATATAATATGAAATGATTTCATCTCAACCCTACTGTATATGCACAATCAATTCATACAGGATCAGTGGGAGAGGATTGGTCTGGGTGTTTCGCTCCCCTCCCCACACAAAACTTGGGGTATGTTTTGAGAAACGCCATCAGCGGCCCTGCCATCACTCTCACCATCTCTTGGTGGTCGGAGGCTGAGGCTTTGTGGGATATTGATTCTCCCCATCCAGAGACGGTTTCCATAATTGGTTAAAATGACCGGGTGCAGAGAGGGATGGCTCTCTGCTGAAAACCATTTCCCAGCCCTGCTTGGAGCAGAGCCAAGCTCGGGGTTGTTCGGATGCGTTCCAGCCCCAGCCTGACTGGCAGCAATTAGGGGTGTCTGAGCCAAGCTCAGCTTGCGCTCCACACAAACACCCCTAATTACTGCCAATTAGGCTAGGCGGGTAGGCAGATTTGAGAAGCCGGGGGGATGTTCAGGCATGGGTGGGCATGGAAACAATTTTCAAGGGCTTAGAACGTGACTGGATGAAAAGGTTAATGCTTTGGAGTGCAAGGGGATAATAACAAAAGAAGGGGAAGCAGAGCCCCGGTTCTCACCTCCAGCGACGAGCCTGGCTTCTTCTTCAGCTCCTCGCATTTCCTAAATTTGCAGATCTGGTGGCCCGTTTTGCGGTTCCGACAACTGCTGCAGACACCACAGTTGATTAGCCGCCTGCAGGGTGCACAGACCCCACACCTTTTCCTTTTCTTCTTCGCTGGGTTTCCACTGGATACCGAGGAATTATTCTGTGGGCAGTCTGCCAGATTGGCAATTTGAAACGCACTGTCTGTAACGGCTGCTGAGGCTGCGGGGGAGTGAAGGGCTGTCATGACGATGACCCCGGGAGGTAATGAGATGCCCCCTAAAGCCGGGATAGCGGAAAAAGTTCCAACGCGTTCTGGGAGATTCATTATCTCTGCTTCAGCAGCGCCGCATTTCAGCTTGTTCATGCATTCTCCTGCTAAAGGTCTGCAGTGTTCGGGGGATAAGGTAGAGAGGAAATTATTATTTGCCATTTGCAGCGTCTCTGGCGGCACGCCAGGCTTCCCCGGCCTCTGGGAGTCATTTCTATGCATGCTGGTCCTATTAGGGTTTATTGCCGCTGATTTCCTTCCCCAGAGCATGGCGTTATCGCAGTTCCAAGGGGACATGCCAATTCTAGCACTGGGAAAAATGGGCGTTGTGATGCGGGCAATCTTAGCAGTCTGTGGAAATGCCCCATTGGTTTTATAAAAGTTTGCAAAAGACCTGTACCTTTCCATTTCTGCGTTATAATCCAAAAGCTGGCTTAATCCACCATCCTGAAGATTATCCTTTTGTAAGAGAGACACATCTGCGTTCTGTCCGTTTTCAATGCAAAGCGCATTGTTTATGTTAGCCATGGCTGAGGAATGGTTGTCAATGTTCAGGAGAAGAGAGTGAGGTTACAGTGGCCTTTGTCGAACTGGAGCTGGTTACGAACAGTGTGTTACCATCCTGGTTTATCTTCTCCAGTGCTAAAAGCATAAAAACAAACAAACAAACAAACAAACAAAAAAAAACAACAGTTACACATAAAAGAGGCAAATGTTTTCATTCTAATCAGATTTCATTTCTCTGCTTCAACTTTTCTCTGAAGATAACAGCCGAACATTTGAAGAATCTTCTGGCACATTGTTTACGCCCTGCGTTTTCTAATGGAACTATCACAAATAGTCAGAACTGATCTTCATCTGGTGACAGTAACGTGATAGCTGTGACAGACCGACATGTCATTATTATAATGGGGGAAAAGGAAATTAGCATGCTTCAAAAAAGATGCCACACTTTCAACAATTTATTTTAGACGTCTTGTCAAAGTATTGTTACATATTTTGAAGAAAGTCCAATCAGCTACTTCACAGAATGAATAAATACATTTTAATACACATGGGGATACTTCATCAAAACACAGAACCTGAATATTCAATCCAAAATATCACTATTTTGAAAAGTTAGCAGGAGAGCCCCACCAGGATTCAGATTATGACAGCAGCAGCTACAAACACAAAGATTTCCACCTTAGGCCTGCAATATAAGCTCTTAAAAATAATCTGCTTTGGGTGCCAGGAGGAACATAGTTAAATATTTTCACATTTTTTTCATCTAATCCAAATAGTAGAGGTGGCCCATCCATGTAAACATGACTGTCCAGCCTCTTAAGAGCACCTGGTATTCATTCATGGCTAGCCTCTATTACATTTACTCAATGACAGCACAGATAGCCACTGGTGGATTTACATCCAGATCATGGACCAGACCAACTACAGTGTCAGCTGCCTCAGGATGTGTGTGTGTGTGTGTGTGTGTGTGTGTGTGTAGGTGTACATGTGCATGTGTGTGTGTGTGTGGTGGGGTGCTCCATTTCCTCTCTCTCTCTCCACCAGTCTGTCTGGATTTGGTTTCCACAGATAAAAGCCCATTAGACACATCTCCCCCTACTTCCATTACCTTTTTCTGGGCTTTCTCTCTTAATTGCCAAAGCTGATCCATTGCTGGAACACTAAAGCATTTCAAATCACTTCCATGGTGCTACCCAGCAGCTGTCTCGGAAAAAAAATGAATTATAAATACACACACATGGAGCTGGAGAGATTGTACTGGGTGGCATTATTAAAGTCCTCTGAATGCTGGAGTGCATCCCCTTCTAAACACGTCCCAGCAGGTAAATATTTGCCTTAACCTAAAGTGCAAAATTATTCAGACAGTGCAGTCTCAATATATTTCTCTAACATGCACTAAGCTATCCAACATTGTTTCTTTTAAACTATTATTTTTTTTTGACACAATGTGACACTATCCGCCATCCAATTCCAGATCTGGAGGTTCAATGTCAACGTGGCATCCAAAACAACCCGCAGCCACCAGTAAACAAAACCCTCCTTGGCTTAATGATCAGCCCTCCTCAGGGTCATTATTACTTAATCAATTCACCCCTGGAGCGAAATACGCAGCCCAAAGGCAATCAAGTCACGGACATTGATTTTCAGCCTGTAAACAAAGTTTAGAGAGACAGAAATGTTCAATACTTGGAGCTGGAGAGAGACACAGAGAGAGGAGGGAGAGAGGGAAAGAGAGGGAGGGAAAGGTGGAGAGTGCGAGAAGGAGATTGAAGAAAGAAAAGTAAAAAAAAAAAAAAGAAGAAGCCACGTCCGATGACGAACCATTGTGCCGCTGCTGCACCGCGATGCCATTGATTACACTCGGACTGGTCTGTGGTAGACATTCAGATCAAAGGTCATGCATAGATAATCCGAGGAGGGGAGTTGCGGTGCAATAGTGCAAAAAAATAAAAAGATAAAACCCAATAAAAATTAATCTGCCTGGTTCACTTTGCGGCCACGCAAGACACAAATCGGGACAGGAGGAAAGAGGGGGTAAGACGCATGCAAGTGGACGGCAAAATATGGACGGACACACAGTGTGTGTGTGTGTGTGTGAGAGAGAGAGAGCATCACCTACCAGGTTCCTGTTGAGAAGAGCTCCCAAGATGCTACCAGCCTGCGACCGTGTAACGGCACATTACTGCGAAGCGATACGTGGGGGGATAATAATGCAAAGATGCGCGAAGACGCACAGACATAGGCTGCCGGAGCAGAGCGGGGCGAGTGTGTGTGTTCAGAGCGCTCAAAACAAAAGGACCATTTTTTATCGACTTTCTTGTCACGTTAAAAAAAAGGTTGGAAAGTGCATAAATAAGCCAAAAGGTGTCGTAGGGAAAAAAAAGGCGGAGGGGGGGAGGAAATCGCAGAGGGGGTTAGGTGTTTCCTCTCCTCTTGATCCGGGGGCTGTATTGTGTGTCTGCCTGGTCTCTCTGCTCAGTCCGTGTCTCCTGTCGCTGTGTGTGGCTGATTGGTGCTGAGGTGAGGAAGCAGGGATGTGGACACCTACTGATCATTGGCTGGAAATTACTATAGAAACACTCGGGAGGTGGGAGGGATGGATGGCTCGGGGCGCCCTGTAGGGAGAAAAAATATCTACGGGAAATATCTGCGTCTTGCAACCTTATAGTGGCCTCTTTTTTTCTTCTTCTTCTCCCTCAAATATTTTTAATACATTTCTTTCATGACGAGGCATTTAGAGAGGATGAGGAGGGGGGGGGGGGGGGGGGGTTGTCATTTGTCAGATGCGTCTTTTAATAAGGATTGGGGAAACTTGTCAAATTAATTTGAATGGAGCTGAGCTGTGATTAAGATAAAATGCCTCCGCCGGGTTGTTTCCACCACCACCACCGCCCCCCACCCCTCCACCACCTCTCCCTCCCTCCCTCCTCTCTCCGTCCAGCGACAGCCATAATTACTAAGACCTCTGGGATTCATCACCATTATAAATCCCGCCTGCTGGCCACCCATGCCTACAGCTCCCACAGGCTGACAACACGCGGGCACGCATGGCACATTTATTCCACGAGCCCCCATGTGTGTGTGACACTGTGCGTTCATTCATGTTGAAACCTATAAGCTCTGAGTTAAAATGAAATTATGACTCCAAGCTGCGTCCCCGGATTATTTTCCCCCCACATCAGCATTTATCTGTGAGCCTAAGGGTGGAGTTTAAGAAGAAAGTTAACATGGGACCGTCACCTCTGTGTGGCCAATTACTAAGTCATCACCCTTACAAAGCAGCTGTTAGTTGCCACTACATTTAAGAGTTTTACCACACAAAATTATAAATCAGCCTAAAACAACAAGGGAAACATGAAAAAAACAGGTGTTATAAGGTCACATGGGTTATTTTACAGTAGCCTTTTTGGTACCCTATAAGCAGGGGTGTAGGTTTTGTTTCCACACTGGGGGACACACATATGAAACAAGGGGTTTGGGGGTCCTCCGACAAAAAATTTTGAGCATCACACATTTAATTTTCCTGCATTCTGGTGACTTTTTATCAGTGCTGTCAATCGATTAAAAAATGCTCTGTGATTAATAAATCTAAATTAACACATACATACATTTTAAGCTGTGAATGTATTTTTAAAATTTCAGTTCAAATAAATTTTGGCAGATGTGTCTTGGTAAAGCTGCTCCTCTACCACCGAAACTGGTCTGCAGTCCATTTTGCAGGGGAGTTAGTCGATTACTCAGTTTGCGTCTGAAAGCCTGGTCGAGTGTGGCTCTACGAGGCTGGCTGCTAGCACTAGCATCAGAGGCCGTGCTCGCCCAGACCTTTGGGTTCACTGCTATATGCTTTGCGTCGTGGTGATATTTCAGGCTTGCAGTAGTCGGATAGTACGAAAAGTATTTACTGCAGACATTGCAGAGAACAGTGCTCCTGTCAACACTTCCATCAGGGTGTTTTTTAAATGTAAATGTTCCATTCACAGGGTCAAGCAGCGTCGTCTCATCTTCTTCCATCATGTGACAAAGCCATGCACCGGGTCAAAGGGTGCCACAGAACGCGATTTATCAGCATTGATTCTTTTAATGTGTCATTTTTTTGATGAATTAATCAAAATTAATGCATTATTTTGACAGCCCTAATTTTTATGCACCAATTTGGGCCTTTCCAGCATCAGTTCATGCTGTAAATATCTTTAAATGTGTCAAAATAAAAATCCTCTGCTACTTCCATGTTTTTATCGAGGGGGGGCAAACTGCACGTTCTAAATATTGAAATCTACGTCTGTTGCTCAAAGGACTTTTAAGTTGTATCTAATGTTTTTTTTAATAGTTAATAAATAATTTAGTAATGCTTTATAGATCAATTATAAACCACAATAACACATTCTGCGTTGCCTGAATGTGACAATCTCCACTGTCTGGGATTAATGCGCTCTGTTTTGTAACGATGCAGTTGGATATGTTGGCAATCCATTTACGAATGCTCATCGATTTCTCACTTTCATTAACAAGCCAAGTCTGCAGAGATGTGAATAAGTCATTAAATAAAGGTTTTAATCCATCACGTCTGCAGATTTAAGGGTAAAAAAGTTAAATGGATTTTGGTCCAGATCTCCTGCGGCTAAAATACTTGGTCACATAGTCAAAAATATTTTTAACAACTCAACAAGTGTGTCTAATAAAAAAAAGTGATAGCACCTTTTCAGTAATTGTGAATTATTATAATTCAGACTACAACAAACAGTGATTTTTATTATTGATTAATTTGCAGGTTATTTTCTTGATTTATTATCTGTGAAAGGAGTCAGATAATGGGTTCCCAAAGCCCAGAGTGACGTCTAAACCAATGTAATATGACTTGTTTTGTTGGACTGACTGCACAAAACCCAACAATATTCAATTTCATATCATAGAACATCTAAGAAAACCAGCAAATATTAATATTTAGGGCCACAACAGAGGCTAGAACCTGTGAATATTTGCTTAAAAACAGACAATTAATCTTCTGTCAATGGACTAATCAGTAAATCACACGATCATTTCATGTGACATATCACTTAAGATGACATCATGCCACAGAGGAATAAACAATCCCTGCATTGCTTTTACTTTCAGACAGGTTTAGGCGTAAACAAACTGACAGCTACACTGACACATTTCTAAGTCATACAGCCCCTCCAGGTGAGCTGTGTGACACAGGCCTATAGGCTGCTAAAGGCTACACTTTGATGAGTTTATTGAGAGCTGGCAATAGGTAGGACAGAGAGGAAGCAAAGACTTAACCATGCTAAATGTTTTACGATTATTTGTAAATATCTGTTTAGACTTGAGTTAGTTTAGAAGTGAAGTTTGGCTCAATAACAGATGTTTGTTAAGTAGTTCAGGTAACTTGAGTTTTTCAAGGCTGACTGTAAGGTTGCTGAGCCCACAGCAAACAATATGGTTTAAAGTCTTGTTTTTGACACCTGTTCACGCCCAGTGATGTGACTCAGAAGACCTTGGCCTTAAAACTTTGTCGTCTTCATTCAGCAGCTGTCAAATCATCCCTCTTTCAATGGTGACAAAGCACCAACTTGGGTTTTGGAGAAACATTTGAGGAGTGCAACAGATACTTGTCACTGAAGCCCCAAAGCAGCAGCAGCAGTGCTAAGTCTTAACGGAATCTGGTTGACTAAGTGTTAAAGTATGTGTTGATTGGTGAGGTAGATTTGGGTTTGCAGTGGTAAAGACTTGGATAAACAGTTCTGCCTGAGCATGTAGGTTTCGTCTCAACTTTAGAGGGGGAAACATATGAAACAGGGGGTTTGGGGGTCCTCCGCAAGAACATTTTGAGTGTCAAACACCTTGTAGAAAAGGTGTTTAAAGATGCCCGCTGAAGATCTAGTCACCGAAACGTAGCATTGAAATCATTATTTTTGCAAGTTAGACAGTGTGCGGGAGTCTTTTCTACAAGTTTAATTCTTCACGTCCCTCTCCTACACACCTGTTTGAAAGTAGATGTGCGAAGTACTCCTTCATTTTGAGTGTCAAACTGTTTTTTGGTGAATTTTTACACTCTAATTTGAGCCTTTTCTTTCCATAAATTTATGGTGTAAATGTTTTAAATTTAGTCAAAAATAAAAGACGTCTGCTAGTTTCATTTTTTTATGTGGGGGGTGGGGCAATGGCACATTATATTTATTGTTCCCCCCTGAAATCTACACCTATGGTTGTGTCTGTCCACATAGTTTGAGTCGTGATCACTCCTGTCCTGGGTGCAAAGACTTTAGATCTCATTTCTATTTTCATCTGTCTTTAATCAAGAAATAAAACGCTGAATTTGCGATACACCACTTGAATCAAGGTGAAGTCATGAGTAAGTAGTTAACACACTCAGATTTTTGCTGACTCTTTCAGTGCTTGGGGCATGTAAACACTTTGGTCAGATGCTTTTTTTTCTGCAGATGCCACCAGATGCAGTCATAAAATTAGAGTTAATGAGTGACAGCATCTTGTTTCAATCAATAATAATATCAGAATATCTTGTAATCAGAGCGTTTGTGTGCATATTAAAGAACTTAGATGTAGTGTCTTGATATTCACCTGTGGATGAAGATATGGTCTTTTCCACCTGTCTTGTCCATAAACAAAAATCATAATCTCCCATCCTATGTTTCGTCCAGTTGATATGAATGAGGATTTCTTCTTGTTTTGATCAATTTGTAGTTTCCCGTTCACACTACAATAAAAGCACATGTCCTTTTGACACCCCAAAAAGCACACTTGGCAAGCAGAGAGTTTATGAATAAATTCATCTTGATTTCTGCCCCAAAATAATGATGAATCAGAACTTCTGTTCTTGGACACGATTGACAGTTACATTACAGAAAAAGGGAACCATCCTTGAAGTGTTATTTTTTTTGCCAGTATCAGACCCGGTGCATCTGTGTGGTGTGGGAGCTCCTCTGTCTGAAAATCATTTTATCTTCCGGGCGATAATAGCCCCCAGGGGAAATCTGCCTAGGTGGTCCTAACCTCTGTCTGCAGAGCCACGGCAGTATGTGGGTCTCTAGCAGTGGGAGGCATGAACCCTCGTGGCAGGCCTTTGTTCCTGCCTGCGTGCTCCGGCGTCGCTCCCCCCGTGTGTCTACTCCTCCCCCTGCTTCCCTGGGCTTTGAGCTGAACTCGAACGAGTAATTAATAACCATGACCCCAGATTTAAACGTAGCCCGCATTTAGTCGATGGAAATAGAATCACAGAGGAGTGAAGTCATAAGACATGGGTGTTTGAGGGGTGATGGTGTGAATCCATTGATTCATCTGTCTCAATTTGATCCGGGCACTGTGCTCACATCTGTCAGGAGGAAGACAGTGAAGATACCAGCAGTGTAGCAGAGACATCCAGTCGGCTTCTTGTGCAGCGTTTACAAAAACCCTGCAGTTTGGCCGCTAATTTGACCAAATAAAATGCAAATATTAGGGGAAAAATACAAAGTAGAAGTGCTGGATTAGCTGGCTTCTCCATGTCTCCACCTGTTATTTCAAAAGCATGCTGTATATTTCCCTGTTTGAAAGGGTTTGCAGGCCCCAGACAGTTGCAGGATGTATAGATTTTTGTATGCAAGCAAAGAAAACACAGCCACAGTTGTTTCCTCTGTGGAATTATGAAAAAAAAAAAAAAAAAAAATCTGACCAGGAAAAGGGAGGAGCTCGACTGTGTCTCCTGGAGGTGTTTCTGATGGGCTCACACAGACTGTTATGGTAAACAGCATTCCTCTGAGGCCTTTAAAGCATGAAGAGAAAGACACAGACAGAAAGAGAGTGAAGAGAGAGAGACAGGGAGCAACTTGGGAAAATAAACAGTATGAGATTACGGGTTTGGCAGTGATGTGCCACAGTGCAGCAGCAACCTTGGCAGTATTTATTTAGAAACCTGCCTCATTTCCTCCTGCAGGCTGTAATGCATGGTGCCCTCACCTCACACACATTAGCCCTTTGCTGTGATTTGATGTGTATCGCCCGCTTTAGCGCTGTTTTCTTCGGATACAGTCGAGCGATCCCTCCTCCCCTTCCCATCGCCTGCTAATTGGAGTGTATAGAGCACCCTTAATTATCCAGTTAGTAGCTTTGCTGAAAGAAAGCTGACTCCTGGCACACAGTCTGGTACAGATGACAGCACCTACACACAATCACTTCCAGAGAAAACCTCAAGTAACATGTAGATAGAAAGCAGCGCGTGTGCATGTAGGCTGCGTGAATGGAAAGTTCGCAGTCATATTCTGTAGATGTGTCTGCTTTTCAAACTTTCTTCAGGTAGATGGAACGACACTAGAGATTTCTGGTATTATTTCTGGTTCTTTCTGTTTTTTAAATTTTTTATTTCAGCACAACAAATGTAAGATTTACGTTCTCTCTTTGGATCCATCCATTATTCTATATGATTGTGTTACATAAATTATCTTTGTAAGTGTGTTTTCTTCAAGGTTGGAATCTCCAGCACACTAAAAAAGCCCCTGTGGAGCAGTCTGGGAAATAACAAATCAATTACACATTTATTTGAATGTGTTTAGCTCATTGACAAGCTGCCTTCATCTATAGAATACAGCAATGGTGGAAGAAGCATTCACTAAAAAAGGCCTGCTTTCAAAATCTCAAAATTTTAACTAAAATCAGAATTGAAAGAAAGTATGACAAGCGAAATCACCTGAAAATATGAAAATAAACATGCTCATTATGCAGACAAAGTGTCCCTGTCAGTGCTTTAATATTACACACGATATTATTGACATGTTATGTATGAGTGTGTAACGCTGCATTCATGTCAGCAGATCAGGAAGAACATGAAAAACTCGTAGCAATGCTTTGCTACTTTCACTAACAAGTGAAACCAGGTACAAACAAAGTTAATGTTGATATTGATTTTTTTCTTATAGTAACCTGCCACCAGATATAGTTCATCACACCAAATGGGAGATGTCACCTTTGCCAGATATTCCCAGTGTCTCTGACTAAGAATGAAGTCAGAAGCTAACATGAATGCTTTTTTCCAACTCAGCTGCTCATAATTACGGTCCAAACATACAACATAAGTGGCATTTTATTGTGGTAGCTTTACTATTTTTTTTTTTTTTTGGTTTTGGAGACCTCCTTTAGGAAATTTTGACCGTCAAACACTTAATTTCCTGCCTTTTGAAGAATTTGTATGCATCAATTTTTGCCTTTTCTGCATCAACTTATGGTGGAAATGTATTTAATTTAAGCAAAATAAAATTCCTCTACCCAGGGGGATGTGTGCCTGACAAAAGTCCACATCTGTGGTTGGGTGAATGGAGAGTTCAATGTGTTACAGTGCATTAAGTTTATCAAGTGCACCATAAGTTGGCAAAAATACTCTGAAATGTTGTGCAATAAAAGTATAAAGTAGCAGAGAATGAAAATACTCAAGTAAAGTACAAGTACTTAGGTATGGTGCTTGTATGTAATCCTCAGTATGCATTTGTACATGTGCTTTTATGTTTCTTGTCTTACATGATGTACTTTTTCACAATGATTTGACACATTTTGTGATCATATCACATGTTTCCTTTACATATATACAGTATGTTAGAGTCAAAACTTTTCTTTATTTGCTCATATACAGTAATACATACTGTACATATTCTAAACACCGCTGACACACCAATGCACAATGGACAAACCAAACTAATTACAGCTCCAGTGAATGTGTGAAGATTTACTTATTTTTAAAAACACCACCTCCACTTCCTCTAACTAGCTGCGCACTGCTCAATAAATATTCATTTGGATTTCTAAAGTAATTATTTTATATGATCCCATGATTAAGTTTCCTAGCATGACGAAGTATACTCTTACATTTAGAATTGTGAAGACCTGGCGAAAATGTAACTAAATGTTTTTTAAGTATTTCAACAGAACTGTTGTGTTAAACAGGTGCACTGCCTTCTTAATTATAAAGCAGGGTGTAATTAAGTTCAATTCAAAGGGGCTTCACTGGCCTGAGAAATGTAGGTTTACATAGCCAAAGTGTGAAATAAAAACAAAGACTGTATGTACAATAAGTGAAGATATCGTAGAATTCAGTTTGTATACACATCACTGCTGAATGAATACACCTCTGACACACCCACCAGATAAGAAAAAACCTCCCTGAAAGCCTGTTGCACACCGTATCACAACATTTCGAGGAAACCTGTCATTCAACCTGGAAACCATAGCAAAACAGTGCACACCATTTTTAGATTTAATTTGCCCCTTGGTTCAGATGTCTGTCCTGATTGGCTGCCTCACAGACAGGATATAGGAGCAGTAGGGTTGCGGGTGACAAAGGTCATCAGCTGGAATTAAAAGCCAGCGTACGGCCCACAATCAATATTTACTCTAACCTGTCGCAGGGCCGTCCTGCTACATGAATGTAAACACTTGGACAATAATGATCCTTCCTCGATGTCAGAAGGTATTAAACTGACCAGAGACAATAAACAGGACTGTGTTGTGGTGGAGGAGTTGGGTGTCTGTTAAACATTAAACCGCGCTTTGTTGGAAATTAATGTCAAACAGTGTTCAACGTGCTCTTGTTGTGGCATCTGTGATCCAACTCTCACTACAACAAATTAGTGTCACTGAAGGTGATAAAAGGAATTTCTTTGCCTTAGTGAAGGTTGCAGACATTTATTAGGTCCCAAATCTCTCATGTTTTTATCATGTGAATTTAAGTATGGCTTTGTGCTCTGTTTTCAAGAGGGAATACCACATTTTCGAGAAATTATGATACATTTTACACCTGTTATTTTTCAAGTCATATACATTTACCACAGGGCGTCATCACAGAGATCAACAGTGCAAGTATTTCATATGTATTTGCCCCTAAAAATAGATGTGTGAAAACATAAAAAATCATCAGTTTGTGAGTAAATGATTTAAACCTACCATAATCTTTTTCCCTTGTGCTGCTGTCTGTTCCAAAACTACAAATCCCACAATTCCACAATCATCAATGTGCCAATCACAGTAGAGTTTTCTGTGATGACACAGCCGGTGTCAAGTGAGAGAAAGGTACACAGAAAGTAAACAATAAGTAAAAAAGTATTGGTTTAATAGGCTAAATGTTATACATGCTAACATTGCTATTTTGAGCGAAAAGAGACGAAGAGAAAGAAGAATTTGTAAGGGTTAACTCACCAATGAGGGTTTGCACCTTGCATTATCTGAAGTAGCTAATGTTAAGGTTAGCATGGTGGCAGTAAGGTCAGGGTGACTGAGGACAATGTTAGCAAGTGACCCCTGCTGCCACTTCAATGTCCACTGGAGAGGGCGGATGAAAAAAAAAAATATAGATTTAATATTTTAGTGTGTAGAGTGGACAGCGTAGTGCCCAGTTCAGACCAAAGATTCATGATGAGACGAGTTAAAGCAGGCAACTACTTGCAATGCACTGTTCGGCAACGTTCTAAAAACCTGCCGGTTCACACCAATGCAACTAGATGAGACAGTGTATCATCTCTATGCAACAACTCTCTGTACTTTCGCTCTGATTTACAGCTTTTCAGGCTTATTCTGTGGCTGAATATAATTTGTAGCTTCTTAAAACATGAATGAGGATAGTGATAGTGAGATACTGGCTACAGCTGCATTTGTAGTAGTGATGAAACAATGAAAACAGAAACAAAATAAGCATCAGATGGGATGTATTCATGATAAATACGCAACAATAATTCAAATAACCAGCACCAATTAATCAGTCAGTGAGAATGTGTGGGTGTGTGGGGTAGGGGCTATGCACATACAGCGAGCACCAACAGTGACCCACGGTCCAACACTGGCACACTGTGACGACGGAAACAGAGGGCTATGTGGGGACAGAGCACTCACACACATTTTGACTTGACCAACAGACCTCACTACAAGCTGATTGGTGACGTGACAGGCTTTACATATAAAACCAGCCGCCGGCAATTTGACCAGCTGACTTGCAGGTGACACCATCAGCCGGCTTGAGTTGAGCTCACACCGGCAAGTTCACACCGCTGCAACTTTTCTCTGCAGCGTTCTCAAACGGTTTTGTCTTATTGGGAGTCTGAACTGGACTCTAGAGAGGTGTGAGAGAGATGACAGCATAAACAACTGACCATGCTACTTAGTATACAGTCTTTGTAAAAAGGTGCGTTATGAACAGTTTAATTTTAACTTTGCTCCTAAATTTCCTTGTGTGCTCCTAATTTTTGATTTAGGAACACACGTATTCCATGTGAAAAAAAGCTAGCATTAGCGCTGCATCAGGAGACCTCCCACAGGGCCTAACCCCAAGGCTGAGAAACTCCTCCTTCAGCTGTTGACCAACTTTCATAATTTCTTATGGAAATTTAATTGTTTCTTTTGTTCTCCAAGGCAGCTACCCACTTAAAAACAAATATGTTCAACAAAGAAAAACCCTAAATTTATCAAACACCGACAAGTGATTCACTTCAAGTGTCCCTCTACATGAACTAGGATTGGGGACACTTTTGTTTTTGTGCTAATATGTGCAAACACAGTTGCCATGCTCATCTGTCAGCGAGGGTGAGCAAACAGCTTCGGCAAACACAAACATCATGGAAGCACCCGCTTTAGTCTATAAGTCACATTCAGGATGTGACTCAGTTTTAAGTGGTTCACACCACATTGTGCTTGCACTCAGACTTGTCAGACTTAGATGTTTACATGTGGACACGACACCACCGGAAGCTGTTGCAGCGATTTTACTTCTATTCAACAGCAGCTAGTGATGAAGCTGGTGAAATTTTGTTTTTGATTTTGATTTTGTTGCTCTGTTTAGAGTTAAATGTCAATATCTGCCATCCACAGATCTGACTAATTCCTATTAAGATCTCATTTACACCTGGTATTAACGTGATCTGTATCTGGATGGGTTATCTAGATAATGATATCTGATCACAAGCCTTTGCATTCACACCTGGTATTAATAAGTGTCCTTGTTATCTCGATTTAGCCCACATCATCAGAGCATATCACAACTTAATATGCAAATTAAGTAAGCTGAGACTAATCAACAAACATGTCCCAGGTTAAGGAAAGTGATGCTGCTGCTGCATGGGCTCTACTTTATCTACTCTGCTGAGCTCGGGCTCGTCTGTAGTCCTTTGCCTATGGATATATTTTATGAATGTATTTCTTGATTATATCTGTGCTATTGATTGCACTCTGATTACAATATGTTCTACGTTCATTTACACCTTACAATCAGATGCATTTTCCCTAAACAGGATATGATATCCAGATACAGATTTCATGTTAACCCCAGGTGTAAATGGGATGACTTGTCTGTGTGAAATATTATATGAGGATATATAAAACATAAACATAAATGATTACATTTGGAGTACAAAACCTTTTACTTTTAATAAAAAACAGAAATACTAAGACTTCCTGGTCGACCCTTTGACTGTACGAAAGAAGTGGACGTAGCCTCCGTGTTTAAAAAGTGCAGCCAAGTCACCAGAACAAAATGTTGGCATTGTACGTTTCTGCAAACCAGATATGTTAAAATCTTCACAATTCATATCAACATTTATGAAATGATATATTAGCATATTAGCTGACTTTGTCATTGGGAGGTGGAGGGGATGGTGGATGGCGAGATGCCTGCCAAGCTGCAGACCACACTTGAGACCAACAAACAACAAAACCGGTAGTTTTTCAGCGAGTCATTGCTGCGTCTTCCGACAGCTCTTTAGCCAAATGTTGTTTTTCAGTGGCCTGTTGCTGTGTTTGGGAAAAGTGCCATGAAAAGTGGTTGTTTACCGGGTACTTTAAGCCAAAACATGTTCTTTTCCTAAATGTAATCAAGTGGTTTTTGTGCCTAAACATAACCACATATTAACTGCAGAATTGTTGAAATGTGAAGCTTAAACATATCCATCTCTATCTACTACATAATAATGTACAAATGTAATGTATTTGTGGTTTATAGAGATGTTCAATGCCAACATTTATTCTGGGGATTGGGTTGAAAAGTGAGGCTAGTGTGGAAATGCCTTACACCTGCATTCTTTCTAATCACCAGCAGGGAGTGACTACACCAACCTGGTCTCACTCCAAAGTCGTCGAAATCCAATGCTTGCTTAACGTCGGCATGATACACGGCTGGTCACCATTTTAGTTTAACAGCACTTGGCAGTGTCAGGGAGAAACACGGTGGGACAAAAACAAATGTTAAGGGGGCGAAAGTCCGAGTAGGGTGGGTGGAAGGGTGGTGACTTTCTTCTGGGTGAGTGGTGTTTTGCGTCCTGTAAGATTATACAGCCAAACCCTGAAAACAAACATCAATTTACATTGTACCAACGTAGTGCATTTATTTTGAAAGAGACTGTATGTAAATGGCAAATTTCCTGTGAGAACGAAAGTGTATTTTGAAAGGAGACAATGCATGTAACCGGCAAATCTTGACACGGCGTCAACAACCAATGCACCCAGGGTACCTTGCACGTTGTATAGAAAAGTATATAGAAAGTCCATGACCGATATGCGACAAAGTCCGAGTGTGAATGTGTCGAACACACTAGTTGCAAAGAAATTAAATTGTATAGCAGTCTATTAGAAATGATCCTTCTCCACTCTTGATTTATTGAACATTTTCCACATGAGTCTGTGGTCTTAATCACCAGTTCCAAGCCTTCTTTGATACACTGGGATGTTCATTTTGTAAGTTATGTTCCCATTTAGAGTAAAATAGATGATAAAGCTGGATATGCTTGTTGGTACCATGGTGGTGTCCACGGGTTCTCCATCAGATCCACCCCTCGCTCTTCCATAGCTCCTCTCTCTCATCCAAACATGGTCACTTCTGTCTCCAAAACATCAAGATGGCAACAGTCAAGATGCAAAATTCGAGGCTTCAAAAGTCCACAAACCAATGGGTGATGTTACGGTGGCTACGTCCACTTCTTTATGGGTAGACCTCCCTTGCTTGTCGTCAAAATTTTTTCTTTTGCTTTTAGGCTTGGAGTTTCGATTTTCTACTTCTGCTGAGTTTGTATTTTCAACATTCTCCAACATACGGACCATCATTGGGGCTGACTGATGTCCAAGTGCGCATTGAGAATCTGAATGAACTCTGTGGTTTTGATACACAAGTAGTGGATAAAAGTTAGAGGTGCTGCTCAAGCTGGAGCAACTATTAATGTTTTAGAGGCTGAGAACCAGGCAGGCAGAGAGACATGACACGCACACACGTCCACAATGACACTATCAAACCCTCTTATCACCGTGATCATTTCATCAATATTAGGTGAAATGAATACAACTTTTTTTATTCTTTGAGACTGTCATCCAGTACTAGCCTCTATTTATCTGCGTGTTGACTGAACCTCTAAGCCGCAGCCTTGGCTTTGACAAAGTCCACAATGGCAGATGCTGAATCTGTCTCCTGCACAATAGCTGTGCAAAAACCAGTGTAGTAGAGCAAAAGAGTTTCGAACAACTATGCCAGTGAATGAACCCGGCGTCGCATTGACAAGAGGCATGACTCATGAAAGTATTCGTGACACAGTGTGCAGAAGTCAGTGTCTTTGATTGTGTTATTTGAAAAGGGTCTGTGTGCAAACAGCTGACTATCTATGTATTCTCGGGATGAGCTTTATTGTGACAGCGAGTATGGTGTCTACATCTAAATGGTTTCTGCCAGGTGACATGACACTGCATGCTCTTTCTGAGGGATGCAAGCTGCAGAATAACCAAGGACTGTTTTCAGTTCTACATCTCATCTAAAGCATCAAAACAACCCTTCTCCACTCCTGAATTGCCCAAAATTGGCATAATTTCTTGACTTTTGAGACATAAGTGCTTGACATTTTGATATGTCAAATCTGTTTAATACTTTCAGAAATGTGAAGAACTCACTAATAAGTCTCAGTTTGTGTCGGCAGAAGCAGCATACAAAATGTGTTTTCCTAGCTTTATGCTTTATGTTCAGTTTTCCCAAAAGAATACCAGTCTGCTACTTTGTTTTGTACTGAATATGTACAGTAAACTTTACTGTACTGTTTCTGCTTTTTGTTTTGTGTTTGCTCGCTGTGCGGCTCCCAATGAGTGCAAACAGCTTCAAACTGCAGTAAAAACATGTAACCTTGGTCATGATATTGGCGGCTTGTATTTATGTTGCATTTTGTTACTCCAAGATTGCGTCTTGCAAATAAAAACAGCTAATATTTAAAGGAGCTATATGTAAGAAATCTAAAGCAAATAGTCATAAAATCCTCCTAATATGTCACAGAGACTAAGGAATAATGTTCATATAACATACTGATCTCACCGACAACAATAGTACAGCCAGAATATTCGCATTTAAAAAAAATTTTTACGGTCTGCAAATCATGTTTATGTTTTGAATTTGTGTTTTGGCCTGTTGCGCCACCCGTAGCCGTCTACCAGTCACACAGTCAGCAGAGTCTCAGCATCAGTTACAGTTACGACTGAGCTACAATGGCTGACGGTGTGACTAAACCCAAATGACCTCGTTATGATTCCCAAAAACGCCAAGACAAAACAAACGCAAAGCGAGGGTCTATATAGGAGATGCTTGTGAACGGTGGAGACGGTTGAAAGTGGAGAAGAATTTGAAATCGGATGTCGAAGTGGCTACTCTTCTCCTCGACAGGTAAGCTTTAGCCAAAGTTGGCTAACTAGCATCATAGCTAGACGGGGATGGACATTTCGAATACTTTCAACTGTTATTCATTTTCGATCATACATTGTAGCCCATGTGCAGGTGGGTCATTGACCCAACTGATTTTTTTGAGAAACAAATGTTAGCAGCACGGCAAGCAGCATTAGCAGTGTCCTGGTACATAGCATTAGCAGCCGGCTCCTCCTCCGCTGTATCCTGGCAGCAGCGTTAGCAGCAGAGAAGCCGGACTTGCTCGAACGGTCCGCTGGAAAACCGAAGATCAAGGACGCGGCGACGCGGCCCTGCCACGGCAGCCGCCCTTGGGCAAACAAATCACCCCCAATTTCCACCAGGTGTTGCGTCTGCGCTCCAGCACGGCAGCAGAGTCGATAGGATTCAGTTCTAGTCAGTGTGTGTGTTTCCACCGGCTGCGGCTGTGCGGCACTCCGGAGCCCTCCGCAACAGATACGCAGGACTTCTATTTTTGCCAGATGCGGGAGCACAACGAAGCAATTCAGCACAGAGCAGCAACCTCGAATCTGTAGGGGAGGGGGGGTGGACACGACTTGCGGCAGTATTTTGAATTTGAGTGCAGTAGCCGTTTTGGCCACATTCTTACATACAGCGCCTTTAAAGGAAAAGAGTGAATCTTGGGAATTAAAGTTGGATTATACTCAGGGTCTAATAATCACTGATGAAATGTTGCTTAAACCTTTTTTGGAGGCCACCTGGCCTCTCAAGTTGTGAACATATTGTATCGTATTGTATCGTATCATATCGTACCGTATCGTATCAACATACATTGACATATCATTTTCAGTTTAGTTAATATGTTGAAATTCAGGTTTGAGCTGATTACTTGGATGAAATGAGTATCTGGTGTGGATAAAGTACATTACGAAGTACACTACTTATGTAGACATCCAGCAGTTGTGGAGCAACGTTAGCATTTATTTGTAGCTGTGTTTCTGCCCACCTGGTGAATGTTTTTGTGCGAATGTGGGCCAGGAGCGTAAAGTTGGAGGGACAATGGCCCTGTCCCTACTTCCTACCCCCCTACTTCTGGCACCCTTGCATGGAGAACACCCATCTTCGAACTAGGCCCTCATTGGGATTTCAACCACACATTTTGTGACTGCATCTTGCACGGTTGTGACTCTATTGCGGTGACAAACTCTGTCCACAGACAGACATATAAACACCTGGCAAAGCAATCAAAACTGCTTCTGTGGTGGTTCCCACTACAGCAGGTGTCTCCAGGACCTAATACACACAAAGACTGACAAGATAAAAACAATACCAGCTGCTGTCAGGACTGGTAAATACATACATAAAAATTAAGATACAAAGCTAAGGCTATGAAGACAGAATAAAAGACAGCTTAAAAGTTAAGCAGATGGACATTCATTCATTCATCTTCTAACCGCTTCATCCTCTTGAGGGTCGCGAGGGGGCTGGAGCCTATCCCAGCTGACATCGGGCAGGGTACACCCTGGACAGGTCGCCAGACTATCGCAGGGCTGACACATAGAGACAGACAACCATTCACACTCACATTCACACCTAGGGACAATTTAGAATTATCAATTAACCTAATCCCCAATCTGCATGTCTTTGGACTGTGGGAGGAAGCAGTGCCCGGAGAGAACCCACGCTGACACGGGGAGAACATGCAAACTCCACACAGAAGGGCTCCCAAACCCAGGATCGAACCGCCAACCCTCTTGCTGTGAGGCGACAGTGCTAACCACCACACCACCGTGCCGCCCACAGACAGACATAATATGTAAAAATAATGGATGTGGCTATTGTGACCATGGTTTTTGGACCCATTTTGAAGCCTTCGAGTTTGGCATTTCAGCTGTCGCCATCTTGGGTTTTTTTGGAGCCAGAAGTGACAATATTTGAGTGAGAGGCTGGTGCTGAAGCTGAGGTTACTATCTGCAGACAGCCTGTCACTCAATCAAAGTGGCCCGCCCTTAATTAAGCGTAACTTTAAGCCTTAATAAAATGTAAACAGGTGAGTTATATAAAAGTTCACCTATGTTGGCGTCCAAAGGGCATGAGATTGTTGTAGGTGTTGAGGGTATACGTGATGTCTTCAGCTATTTGTGAAGCCTTCTTTATTGTCCGTTCCTTATGGATGATGCTGAATATCTGCCTTTTTTGCTGCTACATTGTACTAACCAGCTGGTCGCTTAGTGCATCTGTCTGCTGTTGTAAGCGGGATTTATAGTTGTACGTCAGCTCTATGCAGGGCCTACTCTGTAGCCTACGTACGTGTCTTATGCTGTTGTGAGCATTTATACTTGTGCGACGGTGTGTCTGTGTCACTCTGCAGTTACATCTCCAAAACACGAGTTGGCGGTGGGGTTTCTGTGAAGTGCTCTGAAGTTTAATTGACTCAAAACACATCCAAAACACACATTAAACATGGCTAAATAGCAACAGTGTCAAACACGAGTACACAAATTAGCTTCACTATCAATCGCAGCATTCACAGACAAACATTTGTCTTTATCTTGACACATTTTCCCCACAAATACAACATGCTAATGTTTTTAGCACAAGCCTATGGCATTTTACATTGTATAAATTAGCCTAGCGAGGAGGGGAGATTTCCTCTACTCATATGAAGCCAGCAGAAATTGCACACAAGACTTAGAATGCTATTTTTGTGGAGGCTTTATTGTCCTCCAGATTTCTTGTTTCTTATCTGTGAAATTAAAGTAAATAACAGCTTCGTTTAGGAAATAGTTCTAGCTTACAAAAATAGACAGGAGGTCTGCGTCGCTGCGTCATGTGGTTACATTCTGGGGAGGTGCACTTCAGGGTACAGCGTGGGGTATGGCGTAGGCTCTGTGTCGACGTAGAGCCTATGCTGTAGGTACTTCGCCAATTCAGTTAGTGTACATTGAGTTTTTGATGCTTAAAAGTTGAAAACAATGGCCTGCTGAAAACAATTCTATGAAATCAGTGGGAATGAACCAAAAAGGGACAAAATGAGATTCAGGTGACAAATTTCTGTAGGTTTGTCACTTCGAGCAGCTGCTTTCGAATTATCCCATTTTCACACAGTCATTGCATTGTTATAAAGAAAATCACTTTAAGCCTCGTTAAAGTTTTTCTTGTTTTCATCATGTTTTTCAAGGACCAAAAGTTACTGGCAGTACCATTCAGTATTTCACTGAAGAGATTGTTGCCATGAGCACATCAGAAAGGTAGCTTGCATGTCAGTAGCAAGACTCCTCGACATTATATACAACACGGTGTCAAAAATATGGTTCTTTATGCCTTATGTTACGAATTTTCCACACTTATCACCTGGAAAATATGCAGGCTGACCAACCATGCGAGGCAGACCATGGTGCGATGAAACTGTAAAATACCCCTGGTCAAGCTCAGAGTTGAAATCCAGGTCAGACTCTGCTCCACTTGGTTTAAAAGTTCAGTGCTTACCCTGAGTTTGGTGTCAGCAGCCGTTCAAAATGTCATCACCTGTTTCTGAAGGCATTATAATGTGACAGTGCACTGGACATTTCCATGAATTGTGTTTGTTGTGAAAAGGCTCCTACGCTGGCCAGATGGACCTGGAAAAAACTGCCGAAAATATTCCCCTCCATGTCACGCGTGTGAAAGGTGTATTCATGTGTTTCCTCGAGCCCTGATGGATAAAAACACAGACCAGGCGTACTTTTACACTCGGTGTCAGTCATTCTGTGAGGCAGGAAAGCATAGAGGGAGGCATCTATAAAACAAACATGGTAGCAGCAGTGGAAGGGCAGAAGTGGCAGGATGGGAACTGCTGCCAGACACATTACAAGGAGCTCTAATGAGGGAGCCCACACTCTCATCCCCCCCGCCACCACAGAGGAACGCGAGGCGGGAATTAATTGTGAGGGCGATGATGGCGAGCGAGCTGAGGAGCAGGTCATTACTGCACGCCTCCTCCTGGAGCGCCGCGGGCAGAGCGTGGAACGCCACGCTACTTGCACAATTCCCATGATCCCACAGGAGGGGGGGCGGGGGGGCAGATAACAGGAGGGGGAATGAAGGGGACAGAGAGAGAGAGAGAGAGAGAGAGAGAGAGAGAGGAATAGGAAAAGATACTAAATGAGGAGGCAGGCAGCTTCCTCTTTGTTGGAGGGAAAAAAATAAAAGAAAATGTATTGATTTTTATTTCACATCTGATTTTCATTACTGCCATTGCTATATCCCTTATACTGCAGAATTTATTTTCATCTTCCCTTCGATAATTTCTTATAATAAACAAGTAAAAATGTATCAAGAATAACATTTAATATTTTCCCTTAAGGGTCCGTCTTCTCCTTTCACATTTTGATTATCAATAAATCATCCACTGCAAGCTTGATCATTACTGGATTTAATTTGCAATATGACATTGCAAGGTGGACACAGCATAAAACACTACCAGAAAATTGCTCAACAATCAGGCGCAAAGAGCAATGGCACAAAACTAATATGACACCTCGAAGGAGGACTGGGAAAAAAAAGAGAGCTTCATATCAAGGTAATGATCAGATTTTGGGGTGCTTCACTTTTCTAATCTGCACACGGTGTAATAACTGACTCTTTGTCATTTCTCTTTGTGTGGTTTGTCGCCCTTATGAAACCTGTGACATCAGACTGAATGCATTGGACACATTGCCCTCTAGTGGACACTCAGTGTATGTAGGTAATGTGTGTCAGCCACAGAACCAAAGTGACTCACACCTTGATTTTTTACTGTTATTATCCTGCAGCAGTTAAATTCAACAGCAGACGTTAAAACAGTCAGATTAATGTTAAATGATTTACAGGAAGAATCATATATGTCTGCACAGAAATGCATTCCTCATAATAAAAAAACACATTATTTGCCCCATATGAATGTGAGGAGTGGCTGTGACAAATAAATATATTCATGAATTACAATAAACGGGTGATTCCAGGTAAAAAGCCATTATTTATTATGGGTCTCTCTCATTAAGTTCGCATTGATCACAAAGCAGGAAGCTAAATAAAGAGCAACAGATAAGCTAAAAGGATCTTTAGAACTTTAATACATCCAATTCACACAACTGGTGTCATTAACTGCTGCTAAATTAAATTGTCTCCTTAGACATGGGAAATTCATTATGATTCAGTAATTAAATACAAAAACAGAAATACAAGCAAACACTAACTGACTTTTCCCGGCACATAACCCCCCCCCCCCCCACCAACACCACCCACCCCACCCCCCTTCCCCGATAACCGAGGAGCTTTTTTGCGTTATCTTAACTTATAACGAGAGAGTAGAGACACACCTCTTTGATGATGTATTTAACGACCCCATTCAGTGCTTTTCCTTTTTCACTACTTTCATGACTAGAAACCCTAATGAGACCATTGCTGTTGCCTTGGGGATGGCCAAGCCCATTGCATTAGCACATGAAATCATTTAGGCCATGTCTCCCGGAATAAAAATATCATTATGGTGAAGCTCTCTGAAAAAGTGAGCTGAAAGCCCGCTGCTGCCAAGTGTTTTTTTGTGTGTGTGTGTGTGTAGATGAAATATTCCATGAGGTGGAAAAGGGACACACTAAGACTGGACTTATAAAGGGACAGTTCACCTCACATTCAAACATACATATTTTTCCTCTTACCTGTTTATCAGTCGAGGCTGTTTAGGTGCGAGTTGCTGAATATTGGAGAAATGGAACTAGATGTCACGTCGCTTGATGTGTTCAAAGCACCAAAAAAATACATTTGAAAACCTCAACAGCAATGTCTCTTTTCAAAAACCATGACCCGGTTACTCAAGATAATCCACAAACCTTGTTGTGAGCAGTTTCATGTTGGAACTATTTTCTTTGTACTGAACAGCACCCACCAACTGTATCACCATGCAGTGTGCAGAAGGAAGCAAAACTTCTACTGCTAGCTCACCTCGTACCACTGAGCTAGCTAACGTTAGCTTCTTCATTCTTCATTTTATTTATTAAACAGCTACTTAGCTTCACCAGAGTTAGCCATAAGCTAATTTTCATCTGTAGTCCCTGGGCAGAAAACAGAGTATAATGTCTCTGCTAAAAGACGCTATTATATATATATATATATAAAAAAAAAAAAAACAGTTACAAAATTGAGCATATTTAAGACACAATGACTTCAGCAATAACAATAGCAAGACAACACAACATCAAATCATTGCAATAATAACAACAGCAACAACAATACAGCTACAACACTCAGACACCACCACAACAACAATAAAACTACAACATTAAGATGTCAAACCAAATATCACAATATTTTTGACCAAATACCTCAATATCAATATCGCAGTGACATTGTAGAGTTAATTTTTGGTGCTTTACCAAATATTTACACAATGAGATTTTTGATTGGTGGTCAGGAGTAATGTGGGTATAATGACTACTTGGTTAAAGGCAAATAATCAAACAGTAAGAAGGGTCTGGTAAGTTCAGAATACGACATCACTTTACTATAATAAAGCTTTTAAAACTAGGAAAAGACAACACTTATGATATTACAATATCCAAAATTGTCCTCAACATATCAATGTAATGCCCATAGCCCAAGGAACTGCGCATTTACTTCTAGCTCACCTAGTACCACTAATCAGCTAATGTTACACCTCAGCTATTAATGTTTACATCTCACGCTGTCTCGAACACAGGCCTCTCATCTATCAGTAGATGCACGCATGATACTTAAATTTTTGATTTTGGGGTGAACTGTCCTTTAACTAAACCACTTCCTGGCTTGCTTTGCTCTTTCACATAAGACTATTAGAAACACACCTACAGCAAAGAAATGTATTCGAAGCAAAAAAGTAAAACATCTCACAGTTACGTTGAAGTACATGGACATCAGTTATAGTAAGAAAAAGGTGAAATATGATGTAGGCAGTAGGTGATTTGGTCATTTCTAAGGGGGGTGATGCTCCACCCATCTAATGTCTAACTTAAATTTTGATTCAATGCCATTTCACTGGAGTTGTACCTTGTATAATTTTATGTGACAAAGAAACTGATTGATTGATTAACGTAGATGAAATATTTTATTGTCTTTGCCCTCAGTTTGGATTTGTATGTTTGCTCAAAGATGCTCTGTGCTTTGTCTGGTAGTGACGCTTCACACTGCTGCTTTTAATAATCGCCACAGTCTTGGTACATATGACGACACGTACAGGTTTTGAACTGACTGTGAAGAACTAACATGCAAGAGTCTGTCCATTGTTGATTAAAAGCTCTGTTTCAGCTGTCTACTTTGCTCTCTCTTTAGAGCACACCATGTGAAACTACTTTCAGAGACTGTCTTGTCTCATCTCTCACATGTCTGTGTTATCTCACTCACTTGACTCACAATGCCTATCGTAATGCAGAGATTTGATTGGCTTAGTAACATCACGTGAGATAATTTAACACATGTAACTGAACTGTAAGTTTCCTGTTGCTTTGTGCAACAATGCTGCAGAGGCTGAAATAGAAATTTAAAATGAATAATGCTCAATAAACTATTGATTAAAGGTCTGGGCCTGGATAGGATGGCGTCTGGATCGAGAGTTGGAGGTTGGAGATTGATGGCAGGTTAACAAGGGGGACGTGATTTGGTCATTTTGCAATCAAGGGGTGTGGCGTCCCCCTTCGTCCCCCTTACTGGATGTCGGTGAGATTGAATTTAAAATCCATGTCATGTTTTATAGTTCATTATAGGATTATTATTTGATGATTTAAGTGGACATTTTTAGTCAAATGTCCTTCATTTCTTCTCAAGTTCCTCTGATTGGATGATGAGAAAATAACTCAAGTTGTATCTTAAGGGAACCTTTCTTGTGACAGATTTTATCTACATAGCTTGGGACTGGAGACAGAGGTCTTTGCTTACAATGCTATGTTAAATGTAAGAACTTAATATTATATATAATATAAATGTTTCACTATTGCAACAGTATTTTTGTTGTCTTATATGTCCATGTGGGCAGGGTACCAGTGTGTATGCATAACACAGTCTGTAGATAGATAGAAAAAGTGAGAGGCTGAGAATTATTAGTTAAGGTCTTGAACAAATGTAGATAAATAAATAAATCTTTTATTTCAACCTGAAAAAGCAACGGTCAGAGTGACACTTAACGTATCTTCCTCTTGGGACCCACATCAAAAAGAATGAGAGGTAAATTCTGAATCCTTTTTTTAAGGGATAATTTTTACACCACATCATCAATCTGATCTGAGATTCCTTATTATGAGGTTTTACCAATCTTACCAGTCACATGACTCAACCCTGACCCGAATACAATTGATCGTGTTCACAGCTTAAATCCCCCGTCTGCTTGACCTCACTGTGAGGCAGGCCTCGCTCACCCAAGACTACGCTTTTATCACAACCACATCAGAGCACTACAAAGCATCGCGGCTCGACAGACATTCGGCACTCGATAATCTATGAGTCATCTTGAACCTCTGCGGACGCAGGATTGTGACTGAAGGTCAAAGGTTAGAGCACATCACACAGATTCAAACATCCTCCCTGCGTGTTGCAGCCAGACACACCTGAAGGATTTATACACCCTGCACAGTATCTGCTATGGAAACAGAGATATTTTAATGTGTTTTTTTTTTACTTCACCTGTGTATACAAATGATTTTATTGAATGGAGGTGTCAGGTGGAGGCCTGAAGGAGGGTTGGGGGGTAGGGGATGAACTGAGGGGTCAAAGGTACAAAGGATTTGTGATGAAGGAGTGGGAATTCGTGGCAAAATCTCAAAGGAAATGTAGCTTCATTAGCAGTACGTCTATCTTTTAAACTTAATATATTATTATCTTGTTGGATTGCCTTTGTTTGTAGCCTCAAAACTATCCTTTTAAATGTTTTTAAACCTTGTAAAGTGTGCTTGTTCATGAAGATTAAAGGATAGGTTTACAATTTTTCAAGTCTGTATTTAAACAGTAGTCAGATGCAACAGGTTTTGCATGCTGTAGTTATTCCTCCTATCCATGCTGACCACTAACAAATTGACTCCTGAAGCTTTTTCATTGTAGGCTTCATATTAGTGTGAAGTTTGTCCCCCATCACTTACACTGATACAATGTCAGTGAGAAATCTTTCACTGGCTGGCATTAATGCAGACAAAAGTGTGGGGACCTGGTGGCAAATGAGCGGGGATTACCAGGCACTTGCAGCACAGAGGGAGCCAAACACTGCTCATCTGCACATTGCCCACACTGCAATGACAGAGCTGGTTGAAAATCGGCAAAGTTTTCCTTTAATGGCATGGCTGTAGCAACTTGAATTCATCCAGTGACTGTTAGTAAAAACAGATCAACACAGGGGAAGCAAACACATGTGAATGAGACAAGGAGGTAACGTTAAAACTCAGTGTCTCTTTGCTCTTTGTTTACGTGTCTCACTTCTGCCAATCAGAGTAAATTTATTCATCGATGGGCTCTGCTGTGCCAGTGCCAATTTAACATGCTGAATCGATGGATAAAAGGCCAACTAGCCCACAATGAGGGCCAACAGTGCAAGACACGCTGCACCAATGAGGGCGGCATTTGCTCACCAATGGCCCAAATTTGACCAACAGCCAACTGTCGGCTTGGTGTGTCAGGACCTTGAGAAGAGGAATGAGAGGGGGTAGAGTTCCTCAGTGTTTTTTGCAAAGGGTGATGTTCAAAGCCACTGATGAACTCAAGATGGACTGTTTCAAAGGGTGCCCAGTGTGCTGCCTGTGTCTCGCTGCCCGTTTTGTCATGTATAAGTGAGCGTGTTCTCACCTAAAGTGGGTTGGACAAACCTCTGATGCAGCATTAACAGGAGAAATGTTTAAAGTTTGGGAATAATGTTTCAAGACAGGTTTTAAAATCATTTAATACCCTAAAAACATCTAAAAATAACTGAAAAGACAAAATCGTTTATCAATTGCCTTCTAAAAAAAAGTTTATCGTATACACTGAGCTGCAGGCTTTACATCCTCTCCTCACCCCCTTTCATCCTGTCTTTGCTAAACCACAGACCTGCAACCAACATTACCAATTCACCAGCAATACCTGCAGCAGCACAAAACATGATAATTTATGTAAGTGCTTGTTTGTGTGTTTGTGAGTGGAGAAGGGGGGGGGGGGGGGTATATCAGGGAGCGCTCGTGTTTGTGCGTAAATCATGTCTAACCATATGCTGCCTTCCTCCGCAGCGCACTCGTAGCTGAAATTGATCGTCAACCATCTCCTGCTCAAAACAGCGTGGGCAGAGGGAGAGCAAGGTCACAGCCAAGGACTTGCCACAATCAGTGATGGGCTGCGGAGGGGGGCTTATGTGTCACGGCACAGCTGTTACGCTACATACTCTGAGTCACAAGCACATCTTCGCTGCTGCAAAACATCACCTTAATTACCTTAATGCCAGCCTGTCTCTCCCCGTCTGGATGAATCCTGCTCTGGATGCCTTAATCTGAGCCTTATCTCCACCATCCCCACACACTGTTTTGGGAGTAAAATCACAGCATTGCCTTTCTTATCTGTTTTTATTTCCTGTCAGGTTTAAGTGTTTTATGGTTCAGCAGTTCAGAGGACGGGAGGTTTGTCTGGTGATAGACAACATGGCTGGGGGCAGTTGTTGCGCCGTGTGCTCGTCATGCTGAACCAAGCCCGGAGCAGGTGAAGGGATGATTTCATGTCTGTGCTATCTGGAAGGACCGTCTCAGCTGCCAATGCAAAGATAAGCAAGGAGGATGCAGCAGCTGCTGCTGCCGGGCAGCCTGTTGAGCTGCCTGCAACTGGTTGTGCATCATTCCAGGCTGACAAACAAGTTGAGCAACAATCTTGAGCAAGTGCATCGCTGTTTACCATCATATCTATAGAAGCCATGTCGTCTCTGAGCTGGGTGCAAAAGTTCAGTGTTTACTTACTGTAAAAACAACAGGATTCCTGTGTGGGAAAAACAGTAAAACATCAAATTGTCTACTGGTGGTGAGGAACACAGGTATATATTAATAATATATATAAAGACAGAGAATGAATTTAAAAGTAAAAAACAACATTACATTCTTGGTGAAGAGTTGGACCACTATGAGGTGATATGTAAAGGGCTGTACCGAATAGTTTAAAGCTTCATGACATAGATATTCAAAATCTAAATTAACATTCAAATGCTGCACAGCTTTCTTCTTTTCATGCATGTCTGATCATTCTGTTTAAACCTGGTATTTCCGCACAGTTGCAGATTAAGATTAGGCTACGCTAATATTATTAGTATTATACTATTAGTAGAATTCAGATTCCAGTGGTGGATGTGTAGGATTGTCTCTGACTCATGTGATCCAAACGTTTCCAATAACTCCAGAGTGTTGTAAAGTCCAAAAGATAGATGTAATCATTTCCAAAATTCACAAGATGTTTTTATCGGATGAAATATGCTGCTTCAGTCCATATTTGTATATTTCATGTGTCAAAAATAACATTCTCACTGCAGTCATAAAACTGTGTGCTCTCCTGCTTGCCGCACACAAAGGGAGGCACACACCTGTATTAACGGGGCAGTACTTATGTTGACATAACTGATGAGTTATATTCAGTAAAGGAAGTGGATTTGGTAAAGAGACTAATTTAGTGAATTACTAGTTATTGTTTTTTTTATTTTTGGCATTTTTACCTTTATTAGATAGGAATCTAGGGTGAAATGAGGAGAGAGTGGGGATGACATGCAGCAAAGGGCTGAAAGAGTTGGAATCGCACCCGTGGCCTCTGTGTTAAGGACATAGCCTTTGTACACGGGGCCCCGCTCTACCAGGTCAGCTAGTGGGCGTCTCCGATGAATTACTTTATTCAAACTGAGCATTTTGTTTGATTTTTATTCTTATTTATCCATTAGGATGATGACCACATTATTAGATGGGTGCAGTGGTTAAGTGCGGTGGGGGGGTTCGAACCCTGGGGTGCAAGGTTGTGCAAAGTTGAGCAAACTGTGTCAACATACTCCGGCTTCCTCCCACAGTCCGAAGACATGCAGGTTAATTGGTGACTCTAAATTGTCCGTAGGTGTGAATGTGAGTGTGAATGATTGTCTGTCTCTATGTGTCAGCCCTGTGATAGTCTGGCGACCTGTCCAGGGTGTACCCCGCCTCTCACCCAATGTCAGCTGGGATAGGCTCCAGCCCCCCTGCGACCCCCAACAGGATAAGCAGTTAAGGAAAATGGATGAATGACTACATTAAGTTTCTTTGTAAAGATGAAGTGAGATAATTACAGTAAATGTAGTGCTTAGTGCTGCAACAAAGTTTGTTGAAAGTTATATACTTGAGTACATTTTCATGCACTTGTACTTTACTTCAGTATTTCCCTTTTTTCATTTTGCTACTTGATGTCTCACTTCAATATATTTCAGGGGGGAAATGTACTTTTCACTTCGTTACATTTATCTGACAGCATTAGGTACTAGTGAAACTACACTGCATTAAGATGTTTCAAAATATATAATGAGCATATACTGTACTGTATACATATGCAATACAGTGTATTTAATTTGAAATGAGCTCCACCTTGACGAGCTACATTAAAATGGTGCTTACACGTTAGCATGTCAGCAATAGTATGTAATACAGTAACAGTGACAGTTAACATTCTGGCTGCACAAAAAGTACTTTAGTTTTTTAGACAGTATTTGGTAATACAACAGGTATTATTAAGTATCTTGTTTAATGCAGAACCTTTACTTGTAATGGAGTTGTGGTTGGAGTTGTTACCTCTGCATACTGTTTCCACCACCAACACATACTCCTGTTGAACAGGAGACCACATGACACAGAAGTATAACCTAAAGTGAACTTTCAAAACCAGTAACCTTTATTTAATACTGAGGAATGCTACCATCGTTTAAGGTATAAAAGTAAAACACACCAAGAATTATAACCTGGTGCTGATCACCAGCAGTAGACTTTATTATAGAAAACAAGTGTCACACACTCTGGCTCTGTATGCATTTCTTTAATTCTGAAGACGTTTCAGCCTTTGGGCCTTCCACAAGATCTACAATCAATCAATGATTCAATGATTGTTGATCTTGAAGAAAGGCCGAAACGTCATCAACATAAAGGAAACGCATACAGAGCCAGATTGTGTGACACTTGAACACCACCATCTTACCATCGGCTTGACATACAGACACCAGCGCAGTAACAAAAGGGGACTGTGATGTGTTCTGGCTGCTGCAGCAGAGTGTTTGCTGCCGAGACATTTGGCAGACAGGTGGGGGCAAAACCAGAGGCCACCTGTAGGAGGATGGTGAATCAGGATGTTGTTTAGACAGTATGGGGGCATTTAAGGCTGCTGAAGTGTAATGTGACATTAACAGTCACAAATGTCAAGTGCCAGCTGTCTGCATGTGGAGTGGCTGCATCTCGTTTTCTGAAACAGACACAACTCTGTGCCTCTGTGAAACAACCCTATAGTTTGCTCCCACTTTAGTAATGTTAGTTTTATATCGACCTAGGCTGCAATAAATAGAATAGACTGAATTACTCTTCTAAAGTATATGAAGGTGCAAAGGGTTTATGAAAAACACAGATGTTTAGAATTCGTGAAACTCATGAAACTGACTGAAGTAAACTGGTGAGCCTGCTCACACTGCAGCACTCAGACTCTTTAAAAGGAGTAACAGATGCATTGTAGGTCATCATGCTTCACCAGCAGGGGTCATCATCTGCTCCATGCCAAACACCAGAGAATGTAGTTAACACACAGTGGGGCTTCAGTGCTTTGAGAGCGTGCCGTTTGTCAACTCGATACGAATCTTGAACAGTGTGAAAATTGTGATTATTTCTGTGAAAGTGTGTGACCGATGTTTTTTCTGCTTGACTGTCTGATCATTAACGGGACCATCTTGTGACAAGTTGATGAAACGTACAAAGGAAAGTGTTCCAGGGTGTCTAGAGGTCTTTAAAACGTCTTAAATTAGGCCTTAAAAGGCATTAAATAGTCTTAAATTTGAATCTGTGAGGTCTGAATTGCCACAAGCATTTTATGTAATTTCTTTTTGCAAAATAAAGTTGAGTTTCTTGTGTGTGAAAGTCCAAATTTCTGACGTTACAAATCTTAAAACCTGCTGCTGAACCTAGCAGTCTTTTAACTTTGCCTGTTGGCAAAATATAGATTGGCTTAACTCACTCTAATAATCACATTCCTACAGAAAACCTGCATGGAAACACGTGTAAATACTAACAATTATACTTACCTGTGATGTTTGAATACAAATCAGTTTTAAATTTGGTTACAAGCAAACTTTAAAAGGTCTTAAAAGGCATTTTATTTAATTGTCTGACACCTGTAGACACCTGCTTTGTTCAACCACAGAGAGAGTTTTAACTGTCTTCTCTCTTTTGGTTTAAAGATGGCTGTTGCAGGCGAACTAGCTTCAGTCTGCACCAGAGACAGACACCGGCTCGCAGCAGTGACCCCCAAAACGAGCCGAAGCCAGACAATGATTCCCCTCTGGGATGGAGAGCTGGAGAAGTGGGTGAGAGGCTTCTATCACACAGCTGGTAAAAAGGGCTTCCCCGCTCTTACAGTAATAGAGGGCCATGCCTACAGAGGCTTCGGCTGGGGGGCGGTGTGTGTGTGTGAGGGGAGGATGGAAGCACCTGCAGCCTGAATGCGGGAACCGGCTCTTAAACCTCTCAGAAGCAGTTGGTCGCCACGGGAACAGCGGCAGGCCATGATTGGCCTTGTCCAACCCTGCTGTGCCCGGGGAGGAACTCTGTCAATCGTTAGATGACACACACACACACACACACACACATATACACACACCGCAGACAGGGAGGCATTGTGGAGCGGGACAAAAGTCCTGCAATTACAAATGTGCAGCAAATGTGAAACAGCACAAAAATGTTCAACTTCGGTGCCGTTCAGAGCTCAATAATATAAAATAACTGTTTTCCAGTTACTCTCCCTCTCTTTCTCCAAACCCCCGTCACCACCACTCTTCCCCAGACCCCCTGCTGCGGCTTAAACAATTAGGCTATGTGAGACCCACACTAACGACTCTCCCTTGTCTTTTAAGATAACTGCAGGAGGAGGGGCAGCCGTGGGTGACATCTTGTTAGGGGGGGGATCCTGTGGTCAGTGGCTTGTGTATTGGCCCAGGCAGAGGATACCTAGTTATTACCCTACATAAAGAGCTCGTATGTGTGTGTTTAGATTGCCCCGGGTGAGGTGTGTGCTAATACCACTGCTGCTTGTGAGAAGTGCTGGTTTTCTCAGCTCCGCGACGAGCCCCAGTAGCTGCGTCGCACCTCAGATGTCACCCTTTACTCCTGCTTGTAGAGCAATGTAAAGAAAGCTGTAAATCAGCGCTTTCATCACAAATCAGCCTCCACTTAGTTGAGTCTCCACCTTATTTAGGACCAAATGATTCACACCAAATATAAAAAGTTTTCCACTTGCTTTAACACTTGCTTTAAAAAGCAAGTGTTTTCAGTCCACGAATGTTTAAATGTGCTGTTCACACTAAATGACAGTAGGAAAATAAGTAATAATCTCTTGACATGGGCATGTGTACACCACTTGAGGACGATCACATGACAATCAAATAGTTTTGGAAATGGTTTTGGTAAAGATCTGTGTTGGTGTGGTGTGGATGGAAGGCCAAACTATAGGGATGCATTTTCAGATGTATATGTTCGTGTGGACATGGCTCGAAGGAAAGAACAACCATGTTGCTGCTGTAGAGCTCTACCTGGAAAACATTAAGGCCAGAAAACAGTTTTTTCACAGCGGTCAATTTTGAGATTTTGGGCTATTTTGCTTCTCTTACATGTCCTCTTTAGGACTAGTAGAAAGAAAATGTTCAACATACACATTTAAGGTATATATTTTAGTTCAGATTTCTGTAAAATTTTATGCAAAAACATGCACATGTAATTAGGTGATGTGTCATTTGCAGATTTAAACAAGAAATGTCAGAAAATAGTTATCTTAATGTTAAGTAATCAACTGAGGAAGTTTCCTGGTGATATCTGTTAGTTCAAATGTTTACCCTGTTCACATGTATTGTCTTACTGTTTGTCTAAAAATGTATGAAACTGTACAATCATTAAATTAACGGCTTGATTTTGAGCTAGATAAAAAGTAAAAACATAAACAAAACATGACAGACATGCTCAAAAATCCAACCCAATTCCAGTATTCATGTCTCATTTCAAAAGGAAATTGTCAACAACTATCCCAAACGTATTTACAACCATTAATATAGATAAATACAGTACGTATCTTTAAAGACCATTTTCTCAACATTATTATTTTTTCTCATATTTGAGCCAAAAATCTCAATATCAGTAGCACTTAGATACACCAAACTTTCCACTTTTATTCTAAAATATATTCTGAAGGTTTTTACAGGGGGGTTATTCATCTGTCATGCATAGCCTGATTCGTATAACATTTTATTCTTAAAAATGTGGTGAAAATTGATTTTTTTTTATAGCTCTTGAAAGTTTTTTTCTGATTTATGGAGTGATGAAAAGAGATTTCCAAAATTCCCTCTGAAAAAACTCTAATGTGTCAAAAAAAATTGAGCAATTTTTTTTTTTAACCTGACTTTTTTTAATGTTCAGATTTCTGTTCTGAAATAAATATCAGTGCATGTTTGATTATATAATGCGCGATTTGCCTTTTTAAACACAAAATTTAAGAAAAGTTGTAATACTAATAGAAACTATCTGAATGTACATAATCATAAAGGAAAGTTTCATGGTGATATCTATCAGTTAGAAGTTGTACTCTATTCACCAGGGGTGTCTATTCAAATTTTGTGAGGAAAGGCAGTTGTTCCTTAAATATACTCAGTAGTGCGCTTAAATTATCTAAAAATGTCCACAAAAAAAAAAATCCATTTCACGTTTGCAGAAGGACAGTCCTTTTACATGAGGTTTTTTACAGTAGTTCAGCTCTCTAATTTGTCGACATCGTCTATTGGGTACCAGGAAATGTAGGAATTCGACATCAAACAAGTCAGTTACAGTTTTTTACACTTCAAGTAAAACGTTGAGAAGAATGACTCATCTCACTCTGTGGTTTCACCACCCAGCTTGATAATGTGAGCTCATGCTTCACCACAGTTTTCACGAAAGAGCGCAGAGGGAGGATGACTATAAACCACCACATGGCTTAGAGTGACACACAGATCTAAAGACCAGCAGCTCCAGATCTCTGACCTGAGGAGCCACCAGGATCCTGTCTTTGTTTTGTTTGGCATAAATCAACAAGAGCACCGAGCCCACTAGAAAAACAGTCTCTAATGCTCATCGTCATCTTAAGGTGTGAAATCAGTCAAGTGACAAGTGTGCCTAAATTTCGATGACCCTGGGTCAGCATGTGGCCACAGCTCTGTGTTTACAGACGAGGTGACGGCACATGCCTCCACTCCTTTGAAATGTGACAAGGTGAGAGGAATGACGAGATTATCTCTGATTTACGAGTTACAGTAGCTTTCGGGGGAAGCGGCCCGGCATGGAGCTCTCCTGCTGCCTGACCGCTGGCAATACACACACACACACACACACACACACTGAAAAGTCAATGCAGCTGTTTTAAGATGCATGCAAGATAAGCACTGATAAAAGCACTGACTGCACTTTGGGAGTGCTGCGGCTCCAAATCCAGCCAATTTAAACAGTAATAAATAAATGAATTCATTCAGAGGGACAAAAAATACACAAGCTCATTGTCTGAGAGTATCAGAAATTGTACTTTGAGCTTTAGTGCAGCCAGCTGAACGTAGAGACGTCTAATACACGCACAGTTTGAAACTTGAATGTGCATTCTAAATGTTGTCTAACCAGATAAGTAGACTCGGTGCACTGTCTTGTTTACAGCAGCGGCCTGAGGAAGCAGGGCCAGGGAGATGGAAGGAAGCTGACCAGTCCAAACAACCGCTGAAAGCCCTGCAGCACTGATTACCGAGACACTTCATTGCCGCACTGGTAGGTTTACTGCCTTGCTCAGGGGTGCTTTGATGGTTGTTGTTGATGAGACGGGGGGGAAACGGAAAGCTTTTCATTCATTCACTTCTATGATCTTCACAACTCATTGGGGGATTTAAATTTCGTGGTCACAAGCTCCCTAACCATTAGCCGAGCTAGCTGCGGTTCACATGAGCTTAGTCTTTGTAAACAAGGATTAACAACAACGGACAAGCATAAACACGCCGCTGTCAGCAGTCCCCTGGAAACTCCAGAAACATCCAGTCGACATCTTATCACCTAGAAATAGAGCTGAGAGACCACTTTGTGATATCAGTTGCTTCAACACCATACTGACTGTAATTTGGGGATTAAAACAATACTAAATTAATGTTGTTTTTTCCTGACACAACAGTAGGATGCTTAGTAAAGGCTGTATACTGTGGTGCTTTTTAATCTATGTGTCCTCCTTAGTTGTAAGAGGAAATCAACTGGCTTTACCCTGCAGCAAGAATGACACAATCTGACCTCATTACCAACTGTCTAATCCGTTTAAAGACATTCACACTGAAGCAATCTAACATCCACCTGGGTGACAACTGTGTCATGCACAGAAAGATGACAGATCCGATGTAAAAGGCTCTATTTTGTCTTTACAGGATCTGCAGCTAGCGTGACTCCTCCTTCCTCTCTCTCTCTCTCTCTCTCTCTCTCTCTCTCTCTCTCTGCCTCTTCCCCTCCCCCATTCTGTGTAAAAACAAATCTCCTTTTCTGCTCTGAGCCTGAAACTATTGAGTCAACAAATGTCACTGCAGCGAGGCAGAGGCTGCTGGGAAAGAGGTGGGGTCTCCCTTTAAGCCTCAACTGAAGCTAAAGGGAGATTATTTTCAGACAAGACCCACCTGTTAGTAAAGTAAAAGAGGAATTAAACAGTAAAGTGAACTGGGGGTGCCGTTGACTATTGAGCATGGGGCATATGTTACGAAATGACAACATAGTGCTGCTAAAAATATTACTTTTTCCCCTACAAAATCTATAAACTGTGAGATTATGTGTATGACCTTTACAATTTAGGGTGCAAAAACAGTCTAGGTTGCAAACTGAGCCCCTGACTTACCGCTCTGCTTAAAAATGTAACACAGAAACCCACAATAATAACCACAGCAGACGTTTTCGTACTTTCCCCTATTATAGCGCATTTGCACTCGTGTTATTCTGACGACCATCCAGGGCTGAATTTGTCTTTTAAATCTGTCTTTTAAAGCGCCTTTCTCCCTCACACTGCTCCCTCTATCTCTTTCAAGCCCACGTGGCCAGTGTCAACAGGAGGTGGGTCTTGGCAGACACATGAAGCAAAGTATGCTGCCCGTATGCAGGCTGGAGAGTTGTCTTTCACTCTAAAAATGAGCCAGCCGGCTGAGGTGTGCCAAAATAAGACACAGCCGTTGGAAAAGGAGTGCATTGCTCAACTGCTTGGACTCCAAAACCGATTGTTGCTGTAATGCCCTAAAAAATGAGGGCTATTACACAACAGGGGAAGTTCTGTAACCAGTGACAGAGAAAGAAAGAAAATGAAAGAAGGAAGTCAAGATAGAGGTGTAGAAAAAAAGGAGGGAAAAACCCTTAGTCACTGACTTCCTGTCTGAGGAAAGGAAGGGGGTGGAGGCATATTCTGCTCCAGTCAGACAGTTGAAGCAATATTCAGCATAAAGTTTACCGGGGGTGGAGTCCTGTCCTGCTCACTGAATCCACTCCAGTGCTTTAGGGCAGCCATCATAGTGTGCACTATTGTGTGCGGCTGAGGGAAGAAGAAAAAAAGAGGAGGGAGCAGAGGAGGGAAAGAAAACCTGTCTCTTTGTGTGGGGAGGACTCAGCAGGAAAGTGATTTTTGTGATTATTTGCTAGCAAAGCGAGGCTCTCCCCCACTGACCTACAGCAACACCTTGTCTCCTCTGCTGCCTTACACCAGAGCCACATATGAGTGTGCTTCTCAGGCCAGCAAAACAGCGACACCCAGGCTTCTCCTGATGATGAGAGCCGACGTCAGACCGGTTTCCATGAATATTGATGTGGAGGATAGTCTGTTTCATAGAAGAACAGAAGGAGGCAAGATGGCTGCCCTTTAGGATTTGTTAAAGAGGAGATTCAGACGGTTTGTTGGAATTTCTACAAAGTGGAGGGACGTAAAAAGGAGGTGAGAATTTGCTTAGTGTGTTAATCCTCTGCTTACCCTTCTCTCCTTTAGCACTGGCAGCATTTTTTGGTGGTTTTGCCACCAGGCGAGGTGTAGCAACTGTCCCCCACCGTAAAAGCAAGAGCCAACATAATAAGGAGGGGATATTAGATAAAGCTACTCCAACATGGCTGACGATTTGCTTTCTTTTTTTGCCAGCTGAGGCTGAAAACACACCTTCTGTGTTTTCCTGTGTGCTCTGGGCTCACTCCACATTCTTGCTGCTTTTGAATGCATCATAGAAAATGGTGTACTTAGATTGCTTGTTTCTTTAAGCATAATTTAAATGCCTGTATCATGCTCTCTTTCTTCTCTCAACAATTCAACCTTGCTTTTTTATGTGACACACATTTTTTAAAAGTGTGTTTTGAGTGTGTGTTTGTTTTTAAGAGTGGAAACACATTTTGTACATTTATGTGTAATTATTAGCTATTACACAATGATGATATTTTCCATTACACATGTTTAATGCAGGCAGTGTTACCCCATTTTAGCTTCTCTTTTTCATACCCATGGCTGTGTATGTTTGTTTTTGCTGTTCAGTAGGGAGACTGTGTGTGTTAGGAGAGTAAAAGTCCAACCTGAAACATGTCCAGCAGTAAGTGCACACAGTGTCTGCACAGCAGTAGAGCTGGAATAGCTCCTGGCTTTGTGTATCTCTGTTAATCAGCTTTCATTGTTTTCACCACTGAATGACAAGCAGGCACAAAGGCAAACCCCAAAGAGAGGCAAAAGAGAGGAGAACTGAGTGTTAGTGAAGGCACACAAGGTCAGAAAGCTCTGAAGGAAATGAAACTCAATCCCACCACACCATTAACTGGGGGAACAAGAATGGTAATTCTGGGGCAGGTTTTTGACCAAAGGCTAAACAAGAGATTGTTCCCAGACAGCAGCAACAAAACATCCTATTTCTGAGAGAAGTTTGCTGAACTTCTTTGAGAAGCTCAACCAAACCTGATGGTTAACAGGACTTTATATTTGTAATGCAGCACAAGCAGTTAAAGGTCACAACAGTCAGAGTGCTGTGTTCTTTAGTAGCTATTGACAAATAGATTATTGACAATACAAAGAGGAATGTGTCTGTGTTTCTCTGTGTGTGGCTGTAATCATTTAAAAAAGGAATTGGTGTAGAATAACAGCATGGTGACCTAATTCTTGCACAGATAGAGAAGTAAGCTACAATAATGGAGTGATAACAGTGAGGTAAGCACTTGCATACACTGACAGCTTGGGGGGGTTGTGTTATGCATTTTGTTTTTAGAGATACATCCGTTAAATACATGGTAACAACATGTAAATTCAGATGTGTTGTAGTCTTATCTCAATGAGCAAATAACTAAGTAGTTGTTAGTTGTTTTTTGTTCCTGAATTCACCACGTGTTACTCTTAAGATTAACATCTGAATGGCCCATTAGGATATAACAGATCTCCCTCGGGTTTGTGTATTGGGTTTGTGTATTCTACTGACTACAGTCGTAACGTACCCACACCATGGCCTCAGGTAAAAAGCTAAGTAAATGCACGCCTGCAAGGTGGAGAATAATGACTGACCTTAAATAGGCCATTGCAACGCAGCAGTGGGGGCTGTCTGCATGAGCAACACAGGAATTCAGATTGCTGAAGTTTTCAGTTTTCAAGAGAAACCTGTGACATTTACATCGTGGCATGTGAGGATAAAGAGGCCACAGAGAAGGTGAAGAAGCAGCAGTGAAGTCAAAATAAAGTCAGTTGCTTGTCAAATGACTGGAAGACAATCCCCGAGCTTTTATGTGACCAGCTGCTAATGACAGACAAAGGGGAACATTATTCTGTCACAGCCAAACGCTCCTCTTCCCCCTCTTGAATTAAGCATTTGTTTTAAGATATTTGTGTTTACATGCCGCATTTCTGTGGTCCAGTATGCAGCCCCCTACGCTGCAGCGCACACTCGCTTACTCTCTACTAAAAATGATCTGCTTGTAGCGGAAGAAGTTCCCATTTTTAGTCCTAGCGAGCTGTCAGGGAACTTTCTAACCAACAGTGGCGGAGTAAAGCTCTGACGCAACGGCATGGCTGTGTTTTGATACGACAAGCATGGTCATTGACTGTGTAGTGTCAACACGAGCGCTCAAGCAGGGGTGTTCTCCATAGTACTCATAAAGTATGTTGTGACTGCATTAGATCAGGTGATCTGTGTGTTTGTGTGTGAGTGTGAGTGTGTGTGTGTGTGTCGATCCCGCTGCCTGATTCATGATGTTAAGAGACTGTGGATGATGTCTCATGTGAAAGGCTACATTAGGTCAGTTTAATTTTTTTGGTTTTATTTACCTAACCTTAGAGATAAAAGTAGCGTAATTTGAACAGCTCAAACTGGGCTGTTCTGTATAGCCATGTTTCCACCAAACATCTATGGTATAGTAACCCTAGAACTGTACGCAACCAGTGTGAACATGTACGTGAACCGTAGATCTGTTTTGCATTTCCACCACAGACAGCACTCTTAATATTTAGGCGGGATTGTTACCAGATGGCAATGGTCGCATCACTGCTACATTCAGCTCTTGTTGTATTTCCTCTTCACCGACGTTGCAGAGACGTAACTGTACCTTGCTGTTCATCCACGGGACGGGGTTGTGAGACTTTGTCAACACGAAAAAGAACAGGAGTGAGTGTGTAGAGCAGAGCAGGGGTGTATTACTGCCGAAGCGCACAGGAACGACACTCTGCCACTGTTTTTTTATGTTCGCATTAACCTAATGTAAACATTTGGAATGGAACAAATGGAATATATCATATTGACATTTAAGGTGTTGATTAACGACTTCTACTCAACAACAGGCAAGAAAACATTCCACCTTAAATGTTGCCGGGTAGCTCCTTGCAGAGGTCTTTCAGCGGCAAAGTGATTACATTTTTTTTTTCTTAGTCTATAGCTTCTAACTGTTCACTAGTGAAGATGAAAAGGCAGCATCCATAAATGTGGTAGTTATAGTTGATTAACTTAAGTCAACTTTGCCACTGTAGGAACAGCTGTTACAGTCCACTGAGCAAGAGTGTTGATTCTCTATTGACAAATCAATGGAGTTTCTAGCTCCACCTTTTACTATCTGACAAAAAAACTGAACAGTATAGAACAGTTGTACTGGTACCATCCACAACACTGACAATGGAAATGAAAAAATAACCGTTCTAATGGGTAAGGAACTGGAGCGGACTGCTCGGTGAAAACAAGGCTTATATTGTGTATCGAGTGGTCTATTTTTGATTTCGCTTTACTATTCCCATAGCACCTCAAACATCCCATTTCACATATCTGCTCCATAGTTTGGATGGATTGCATCTGGCCCAGTTCACTGCTTGCTACTGAAAGCACTTTATTAATGGTTGTCACAGTGTAGTTTGTGTTCCCCTTTGTGTTCAGTTTTACTGTACACTGGATTTACACATGCTAATCCTGACCTGCATAATAATATCACGTTCTACAATTAAGAAACAAAAGCACACAATCTTATTGGAAGTGCTGTCCATGAGCCTCTGCATGGCTGTTGTTATACCAGCAGCTGAAAAGGCTCCAGAGCATTAATGGGCCTATAGGAGGCTGAGTGGGGGGAAGGGCCAGTTGGATCAATCACATGCACATAGCTTCTCTCATCTATCTACACCTACAGATAAAGCCGTGCAGTTGGACTGCTCCTCCGTCATGGCCGTAAGTCCCCTTTATGTCACTCCCAGGGCAAAGACAATATCACCTTTGGGAAGAATGTCCAGTTGCCATAGCGTTGCACAACAATGCTGCCCACTTACAATACCCAACCCCTTACCCAAGCCCTCACCTCTGACCCTGCTCTGTCCAGCCCACGCATCATATTTCCAGCCAGAGGCTGTTGCACAGATGACAGAGAGGCAGGCTCAGTGGCAGGTTAGACATTTTATATTGCACTACCTGCTGGACGGCTTTGCTGGTCATAACTCGGGACTGCTTTCCTGAGACAAAATGGCGAGATACTGAGTGTTACTATTGATTTCTGCAGTATTGATTTCCCTCTTGTCTGCTAGTGGGGGTTGTTTTTCAATGGAGAGCAGGAGGGAAGCAGCAAACCACAATCAAGTGTTTCTGCAATGGAATCTAACTAGTCGCTAATTTACACACATCTTTGAACAGAATTTGCCACCAACAGTGCACAGCTGAGAGAATTTTCTTGTTGGTGAAAGCAAAGCAGGACTTGCAGGATATGGTCAAACAAGCCCTGACATCCCTGTGGAGCTTTGATAGAGAAGGTTTAACTGCATGCCATATGCTGCTTTATTTAGCATGATATATCTGTATGGGTTTTATTGGACGTTTATGCATGCTTTATGTACTGATCAGTTCTGAAGTCTGCTAAATGTAGCCGAAGGTCTTTAAACTTGTGAATCACTTCTGTATGTATGGGCTTACTGCAGAACATTGTGGGTTGGAGAGAGCTATGTGCTTCTCTGAAAATATGAAAAGAATGTCTATTAACTGAGGCCAGATCACAAAAATATGTCAGTTATCAATAATTACCACACCAGATCCACCCCAAAACCCCAACAAGAATCTTAGCTTTCCATCCCAGGAGGGCCTATGATGTGATTATGGCCTGCGAGTGGTTTATTGGTCATCACTGGAACTGTGTAATAGTAATAATATCTTTATGGGTCTCAGAGTCGGAGAGACAAAAATGTTATCAGTCATTACCACACCAGATGCATGAATCCCGACTCCTGGCCTTCTTTTTCCACGAGGCCGTGCGTTGTTAGCCGGGCTGAGGCGTAATTATGGAGTGAGAGTGATAAGGCTCTGTTTGAGTGGCACGGGGCCGGAGGGAGTGTTGCTGGCCCTGTGAGCATGTATCGATGTCAGGGTTTACCTCAGGGGTGAGACAGCGAGGGCAGCGACTCAAAAGCTTCCTCCACGTGAGCACACACACATGGCCGCTCTGTTTACAAACACTATCCTGGCATTCCGCACAGAGAGAGAGAGGGAGGCAAGTGAGATGTTACGTAAGCGCCCCAAAGCGAATAGCATCCCTTCCCGCCTCTCGCCGGGCCGCCTCTCCTACGCTTGGACAGTCTCCTTGAATGCAGTTTCCGCCGGTTCCGCTACAAGATTTTAGGAATAAAAAAAAGAAATTAAGAGCCACAGTGACAACAGTGTCTGTGATGGAGAACGTGGCGAGACTGAGTGGAGGCCTGCCGCTCTGACAGCGCATAGCTCCTGCGCAGGTGAAGGCCTTAATGGTGCCAAGTCAGATCAAACTGGTTCTAAACTTGTCGTAACAAATGATTTTATAAACTCCCTTCACAGTTGCAGCTTGGGTTCACTAAATAACTGCTACATTTGCGAGGTTTCATGCAAAAGAAACCCAACGCATGTGCACAGACACTGGAGAAGACACATTTCACTCCACAGTGGAGCTCTCCATTGCACTGCACAGTTTTACATAGATGATTTATTTGTTGAGAAAACTTGGTTTGACTGATTCAAAAGGTAAAAATAATCTTTTGTGAATATATAAATGAAGGTGAATTAAAGGTTGAGCTCTTGAAATGAAGGTAAAAGAAAAATTGTGATTCATCAGTTAACCAGATGACCATATGCAGACAAAAACGTCTGTCTCCATATTGTGCAAAGGTGAAAGATGCCTCCTTTTTAGCCTTGCTTTTCAAACATAGGCGTGACAATGTGTGGAGAAGTAGCAAACCTGCACACAGGCTGTCAATAAGCCTTACAAATCTTGAAAAGTGACTGAAACTCAAGCTAGGATCTTACCCTTAAGAAGACTCTCATGTCAAAATGTATCAGTCAGTTCCAGTTAAATTAAATCTCTGACAATGAGGAGGCTTTGTCACAGGTCTAATCCTGACACGATCATTCAGAAGAGATTTTTGTTTCATATATATAGCTTTTCAAAATGCATCTTCTGCTCAAACTGGCTTAATTGGAACAATATGTGAAAAGAAATTTCCATAGCTAATGCCCCTGTCTCATGATCTACAAAGCTCTGTCATGATAGCCCAATTTCAATGGGATCCACAGCGATCTAAACAACTGCTTCTGATGGCTGTTAACCCTCTTCTAAAATGGCTGTCAGATATGGATGGTTTTGCTGCCAGGAGCTGTCATTGAAAAGGTTAGGCCCCATGGCCCCCTGTTGTCTGCACAAGGAGCGCAAAGACAGACAGCTGGTCCTGAATGTCATTTAGAAGCGTAACCCTACCAAAGGCTCTGAATGACATCACTAACTACTTCTGAGGGCTTCAAGTGGCTCACGCTCAATATTAGGTTTCCTAAGTGGAATGTACGAGTGCAGCAGCTGGTGTCTTTCCGAGCCGTAGTGTTAAATGACAATCAGACTGGTTTGCGGCCATATATGTATTTATATTGGGAAAGCTTCAAAGACTGATTTTAGCAATGGGTCTAATGGATAGAAACTCCCTGCTTGAACAAGAGTCTTTCAGATGTGATCGATACAATACAGTTTCTGTGCAGGAAAACATTAAACTCAAAACTCCTTAACTTAAGCTCATACATGCAGTATTTTGTCTTAAAAGGGACAGTTCACCCCTAAATCAAAAATACTTATTTTTCCTTTCCTTTCCTTCCTTTGTTTTGGTGTGTTACCAAATGTTGGAGAGATCGGCTATAGAGATGTCTGCCTTCTCTTCAGTATATTGGAATGAGATGGCACTCGGCTTGTGGTACTCAAAGCGCCAAAAAGCTACGTTTGAAAAACTCAACAGCAATGTCTCTTTCCAGAAATCATGACCCAGTTACTCAAGATAATCCACAGACCTTGTTGTGACCATGTAGGAGCTATTTTCTTTCGACCAAACTACACTTGCCAGCTGTATCACCAGTTACTGCTAGCTCACCTAGCACTCCTGAGCTAGCTAACGTTACAGCTCAGCAAGGAGGACGCCGTCAATAGATGCACACTTCCCTCTACACGGTGATATAGTTAGCGGGTGTAGTTTGGTAGACGGAAAAAATGAAACTGCTCACAACAAGGTCTGTGGATTATCTTGAGTAACCAGGTCATAACTTCTGGAAAGAGTGCTTGAAATGTATTTATTTTTTGGCGCTCTGAGCACCACAAGCTGAGTGCCATCTAGTTCCATTATATTGGAGAGAAGGCAGACATCTCTGCGGCCAATATTGCCAACACTCGGCAGCTCAGACCAAAATGATTTAGAGTGATAAACAGCAAGGTAAGAAGAAACGTGTATTTTTGATTTTGGGGTGAACTGTCCCTTTAAGTGAACTTTAAGTCCCTTTAAGAACTCATTAATTGTTAATCTGTTTTTGCTCATGAACTGCTGAGGTGTTAGAAGTGAGGAGTTTATACATCCTCACACCGAAGCCACGAATCACAGAAAATATGCCTCTCTCAGACGGATTTGTGATTCCTATTCAATGAGAGTCACGTGCCTCCCAGTCAGTGGAGGGAAAGAGGGAGCTTAGCAACAGTGGGTTAGGTCAGCCTGCTTAGAAACCAATGAGGAAAAAAATATCACTACATTCGCTTTCCAGATGACGAATGAGACACAGAGCAAATCATTCATATTCAAAGTTATTCTGGGCACTACTACAATATATTTGTGGGCTTCAAGTTTGATGAATTGAAGAAGAAAGAAAAGCAGGGATTGCCAAAATGTGCTTTGCTTTTTGCTCACAATAAACCACTATCTGAAGCTCAGTCTTCCATAAACCTGAAATCTGCCTCGGTATTGAGTCCGTTTAGAATTCCTCCACTGCCATGTTGTGTGCCATGTTTTAATTTCCCTCCTATAATAATGTTTCCCTTTGCTCTGTTTACTGTTCACCTCCGCTTCCTGTTTAATTGGAAGCTGGTTTGGATTTGGATCATGCAAACAGAGAGGAAATATTTGCTAAATAAATGTGCCTGTGAGCTAATCACATGCGAAGACTTGCGGGTGAGAGGGTGAATTGAAGAAACATGGGAATCGGTGTTTGTTCATCATTTGGCATTGTGTATGGGTTTTCCATTTCATGCCAGACTGTAGTGGATGGGAGAGTGAATGGGAAGGAAAAGGTCAGTGCTAAGTATCCCTTGTCTTACCATTTCAGCTGAGAGCAACCACAATATCTTTCTCGACATGGCTCTAAAAATAAACGCTGTGACTCAAGATAACACAAAGAGCAGAGTATCTCTTAATTTAGAGAATGTTTCCTGTTCTTTGTAAAATGCAATGATAGAGGTGTTGATCCGCACAAGTGCAAATGTAAGCTTCTGAATATGTGGGGCTATTGATTTACTGGCAGGATCAATGCGTAAAGCACATGTGCACACCACGGCAAAGCAGCCCACTCTGCAGTCAGCCGTGCCGGGGTAATGTTTAGACCAGATGGGCTTTGGAGCGCTCATAAGATGGTCGCCATGGCTACCATGCACTCTGAAAGAAATTAACTTTGCTGCGCGCACAGTTCATCAAGTTAGTCAGATATATTGACTGTTGCATAGACCAAAGGGGTTAGAAGGGAAAAAGAGACAGGCTGGCTGGGGGGCAGGTTGGTGGGGTTGTACGCTCAGAAGCCCCGTTCCTTAATTAGAGCCTCCATGTGATGCAGCTTGAAGGCACAGAAAAAAAGGTTTAGACTCTGTGTGTAAGCTTTGCACAGGGTGCTTCTTAGTCAGGCAGGGTGACTTCTCAGGCTGTGCTGATCAAACAGGAAAAAATGAAGACTAACAGGTTTATGTTATGTTTAGCCAGATCTGGGCTAATGTTCAACTGTTGTCTACCACCAGGATTTACCTCTTCTGTGAAAACAGTCTGTGCTACACTCGCACGACATTGGTGTGAATAGTTCTGAGCAAAGACACTCTTTCACTGAAATGGTTTAGGAGGGATGGTTTATAGATATGATCTGTGACACTGTGGTCTTATCAGCAGTTGTTTGGGGGGTTTTGGTATTAGCCATAATACCATATTCTTGTGTTATAATTTAAAAATAACATTAAGAAATGTATTATTTGAGCTGAATTCTCAGAAAAGTGCTAAAATGCTGAGCAGATCAGTAGGATTCATATAGGGTAAAAGCAGCCTATATCAGCAGGATGTTTTGCTTGTGTGTGTTTGCAGTTTTCCCAGAATACCTGCTTAACAAGTTGTATCAGAAATGTACAGAGGCGGGGTTTATCCCCGACAATAAAGGCCGTTGAGTTATTCATACTGATGTCATCCTCAAGAACTTTTCTGTCACATTTACTATTAAAATGAGGCTCAGACCTCCTCCATATTCTCTGACTCATCAGGTATTGCTCAGACATGTCTTCAAACTCAATTACATTCATAACATATTTAAATGTATGTACAAATTTGTGTCAACATCATCAACTATCTACTTCAAAAAATCTCAAGAGGATGACCCTGAAGGATTTATCCAGTGTAAGGGCTTTGGAGCAACAATATGGACTGAGTCAAGTTAAAACTGTCAACAGTTCAGCCAGTGCAGCCTCGCCCCTGGAAAGTAGACTCTACAAAACCAGTCGTGTCCTCGAGTCCTTAATGTGTTGTGACACATAAGACTCCTATATTCCTCAGACCTTGTGGGTCTTTAGGAGTAATTATATTGTATGTGTCTTGTCCACTGCTTCCTCGGCCCACTGAACCCAATACAAAACTATCAAACAATCTTGGATTAGTGCTGACATTGATCTTAATTATGGCTGCGAGCACTTGGCTTATTATTATGGTGCCAGTTAATCTTTCCCCTTTCTCAGTTTATCTTTTTACCTTGAAGGAGCTTTACCAGTTAACCAAATAAGAACTGGACTTAATGTCCTGATATACAACATTCTTTTTGTTTTGTCTCTGTCTCTATTTGACTATCTCAGCTCCACTTTCCAGTTTGATCATTGTAGATTGTTTGCAGCCAAAATATATCATGACAAAGTTGTTATTCAGTAAGTCACGTGTAGTCTTTACTGGAAAATGTGCACAGCCCACACTGAAACCATAGGGTTGCAGCGGTTAGCTATCTATATATCATCAAACACTAATTTATCTACTCATGGCTGACCAACAGTGAGAGTTCTAGAAACTGTAATACTGCAATTTAAAAATGGACTGATTTCCCCTTTAAGATTGTGTGTACACTCACATGACATAAGAAAAACTGTATTCTAGAACTAAGGCTTTAAATGTCCCCAAAGCCAGTTGGACATTTTTTAACCATATAAATGATTATTCATATAATATGTTAGGCGCTGCATATTTAATCCATATTGACAAAATTTCACTCAAATACACCTGTTTTGAATGTTATCACTCCATTAAATGGCCTAATTAGTTATCAGCCTCATAGATATGGGTTAGAAGAGTCCCGTTACACTGACTAGTAGGTTCAGAATGCTGTTATCAGCCTATTACATGCTTGGTTTTTTGTTATGTGGCAGTGAAGGAAGTCAGGTAATATTAGCATAAAGAACAAGAGAGTCCACACCAGGGATGGTTGGGTTGACGAACGGTCAAGCAAATATTGGACTTTTACCTTGGAGACTGGGGTTAATGTCCAGTGTGAAATCAAAAGTCAATTAGTTATTTTAACAATGTAACATATGTCACGTATTGTTATGTTGGTAACAAACGTACCTAAATTAATTCCAAGCCCTGCTTTTGTCTAAGCCTAACCTGGAAGTGCTGGCGCCTTAACCGAACAAAGTGAAAGTAATGAAACTGCTCCCGATGCAGCCCAGTCTCCAGAAGAAAATGTTTCTGCAGACCACAAACACATTACATTTTCACATTTCATACCTACTACAACATTGTTACTAAAGTTACTTAGTATATGAGCTGACTTTGTCATCAGGAGGTGGAAGGGATAGTAGGTGTTGGTCACCTAGCGAAATGCCTGTCAAGCTGCAGACCGCTACAGGCCACTGTTCTAAACCAACAAACAACAAATCCAGTTGTGTTTCAGTGAGTCATTGCTGTGTTTCCAGCAGCTTTTTAGCCACCAAACAGGGATATTTTTGGGGGACTCATCACTGCTTTTCTTGCCGGGATAGTGCCACAAAAATGTACTGTTTTTAAGCAAGACATCGCTGCTTTTTTCAGCTGGGATGTTGCCTCCCAAACTGTATATTTTAAACCAAAACCTGATCTTTTCCAAACCATAACCAAGTGGTTTTTATGCCTAAACCTAACCATCCGTGTTTAAATGTAAAGTTTCAATGTGAAGTTTCAATGTCACCACTACATAACAAAGTGTAAATGTAAAGTATCCATGCTTTACAGAAATATACTGTACAATGGCAACATTTTTCTGGCAACTGGGTTGCCCAATTGTAGCATTTAATGGGCTGATAACAATGTTCTGAGTCTACTCATCAGTGTACTAGGACCCTGCTAACCCATATTTATGAGGCTGATAACCACTTCTAACACCCATATAATGATAACATTGGAAATGGGCACACAAACTGATACTACTGGGACATTTGTACATTCCTGCCTTCTTGGGTCCTCCACTGTTAATGGAATTAATGGAAAACAGATGAATTCAATATAAGAATGCTGTGTAGTGCAAATTAACTCAGTCAATTAAGGCTATAGATAGAAAATACAGTGTGTCACAACACAGTAAGAGAAGGCAATGAGACAAAAAGCTGTGGAAGCACAGAGTCTGCACTGGGAAACTCCACAAGTCGGTCACATCTGTCTTGTATTACACATAAAGAACAATGTAGATTGTACAGATCCCTTCTTCTTAAGGAGGGGGAGGAGGCTCTCTAGGGAAGAAATTACAAACAGAAGTGTATATCCTCAGTGTTTCTGCTGTAATCTATCAATCTTGTCTGCAGATTTAAAGCAGAAAAGCAAGATACTGAATAGCATGTATTTATATTTACATGCATACATCTCTAAAATCACTTTGGAGAAGATGGACTGCTACATAATGTAAATATAACTGCTACATTGCATCCCATTGAAAGGTAAGGAGGTTTTCATGCCGTATTCAACTCAAAGAGGGAGACATTTGTTCATCTGCATTCAGTTTCTCAGCAGGCTGATTCTACCTGCAGAGCTGCACTGTTTTTGGTCCACCATCAGGAGAGAGGGAAGAAAAACAGAGATCTGTTGCTCCAGGCTGTCACGTGATGCAGCCATCATTGCGTCACCATGTAGTGATTAGGCCGCAGTGAGCATCCACAGGAAGCTGCACTGCTCTACCTGACAAAACTAAGACCTGAGGTTGTACAGTGCTAAGTCAGACTCCCTCTTCGAGCAGCGACCTGTGTGTGTTATTAATGGAAGCAACATGAGTCACATCACTAACTCAGAACCTCAAGCTTTTGCATTCCTGGTAATAACCTTCACATGTGTCTGCATCCCTTTGGTGACCAATACAAAAGACCGCCACATCTTAATCTAAAACAGGAGCTGTACATGCCTCAAACACAAGACAGATGGCTCAACCATCAGGGAACGCTTTGTATCAATAAAGGTGGTGCACAACCATCTACAACAATGTTACACCTCAACATTTCTGATGGCCATGCAGCGTTAAAGGAATAGTTTGTTAGTAGTAGATCTACCGCTACCAGTCTCATGTCTGTATGGTTAATGTGAAGCTATAGCCAGTCGCGTTAGCTTAGCTTAGCTTAGTTTAGCACAAAGGAAAGAGGTGGAAAGAGTGGAGACCATTGAGAAAACCGAGATGGTTCATTGTAGTGTCATTTCCTGTGTCTGTCATGTGGGTTTCTTCATCTTCCTTTAGGAGACTATTACATTGTCCTGCATTCATTCCAACGGACGAGCTGTACGTGAGCTCAGATCATGACCAATAAAATACTGGACCCATTTTTCACAAGCTTCAACCCTTCTAAACATCCTGGCGCTTACGTGGCCTTTTTTCAGACGGATAAATCAGGAGAAAATGACCTTTGTTCAAGACATTTGGCAGCAACTGACGTGATCTTGTACTGGGCTCATATCAGACATCAAGCTAGCAGGCAACAAGGAGTGTCAAAATGAGGAACAAACATTAAATCTGTACTGTAACGTTCACAAAACTCCAAAATGAGGTGCAGAGGAGAGACAACTGCACTCACTTAGGAGACTGGAAGTCTTTACCATTTCATATCATTGTAATGTGTCATCTTTTGTTATAGAGTATCTTTGGATTCGTTTAATCCGAATTAAAACCAAAGCATAAAATGACTATTTTTTGGCTGAGAGCTTTGAGTTCCTGGAGGAGCTTTATAATTATGGTAGAGGCATGACAGTGGTATCAGTCTTGTGTAACGCTCAAGCATGCAAGCAAACTATTCCTTTAAGGGCAAAGAAAATATATCTGTTGCTTTGATCTGACAAAGAGGAAATGACAAGATGGCACTGAGCTCTGACCAGTGTGTGTGGTCTACTTTTATCTAGGTTTTTGTTGAGGATTTTACTTTCATGTTTAATTTGTTTAGATATTTCCAGATCGGAGCGTAGATCCCACATGTTGCAAAGGTTGCTCATGTGACAGAACGGCAACAAGATCTAAGCACTCTGAGAAAAACGTTACAAAGATCTGGCCGGCATGTAAATTTGGAGGATTATAAAAATGACTGCAGACACAGGGGCCTTTTGTTTCTTAGCCAGGGTGGAGTGTCATATGTTCAGAGTGATAGAAAGAAAGAGAGGGAAGGCACGAGCAGCCATGTGAGGTGCATTGTACGCGCTGCATGAGCGTGCCATGTGACATAAATCCCAAGTGTGAGGTGCCTGACGGAGAGCCTCAGTGAATTACATGAATTAACATCTGTCCTATAGTAACAACAGTCAGTAACAGCACATGCTACTAATACTTCAGCTCAAATTTGTGCTTTATGTGTTGATGTGTTCTGACCTTCCAGACTTTCCAGTCCACCCCCTTAACTTTTTCCCCCAAACTCCAGTGGAGTCAGCTCCCTCAGTTCATATGCTTGCCATGTGTCATGAACTGTCATAATTCAAAATGGCTACACAGACGTTTAAAGGCATAATCAAACACTGTCTTTAATTAAGCAAATGTGCGTGCGTGAACAGTCCTCTTATTGTCAAGAGTGCAAAACTAGACCCATAGGACTTGTGCTTAGGGTATAGCATGTGATTAAGTGCCTTATAGCAACAGTCTTAGGTTTACTGTTGATTTTTAGGAGACTCTGAACTGTGTCGAGCCTACATCTTTGTTGTTTACACAGCCAACTGGAATGCAGAGTTGTGAAAATGTTGTAAGAGGTCATGAGGTTTGCGGAGCAGCGGGTCCGGCTCTATATTTATGGGAGGGATTTAAAACACTGTAGAATGCAAGTCATCTGACCTAATTACACTGGTAGGGGTTGCTAAGGATGAGGTTTCACTCGCAGCTCTGTTGGGTGCAGTCTAAAATGTCTACCTCCAGTCTGTCTGCATGTACAGCCGTTACAGTATTTTTTACATTTGGACATTTAATATCCATTACATAAATGTATGTTATTAGCAAATGCTTAGTTTTATCTCCATTTCCTTTTCCATATCAGGATTTGTCATTATGTTTGGCTTTGTAAAGAAGTAAGGGGTCGGTTTACCTCATCTAAAATTTCGTGGAAGGGACCTTACTGGATTTCATGGTGGCTCCGATGAGTCTCATATGTTACAGCATCAAACTTAAAGGAACACTTCACCCACAAAAGGACCATTTGTATATCAGTTAGCCATGTAGTGTTACCTTGAGTTCATGAAGAAAACTTGCTCAAGTGTGCCTCCATGACAAACAGCGAGAGTATTGATTTATGGATTGATTAGGGATCAAGTTTAACAACACGAAAACTATATTAAAACATCAATTTACAAACTCTCACATGACTCGTGCAGTATAATCCAGGTCTCAGTTATCCGGTACTGGAACTTAACTATGCTCTTTTCAAAGCCAGACTCCACTACTAAGGTTTTTTGTTGTTTTTTTTCCAGCTAAAATGCATGTGTTTGGGAAGTACTGAGCATACGACTGGATAAATGATAGTTGGATTATAGTGCATGAGTTGTGTGAGAATTTGTAAACAAATGTTCTGGTATAGTTTTGCAGGGTGTCCGCGGATCCTTAAAAAGTCTTAAATTCCTACAATTTCATTAAAATGGTCTTAAATTCATTACTCAAAGGTCTTTAAAAAATACGGGACAACTGTTTTTATTGCGCTCCGTTTCTGTTGCAAAGAAATTCATTTGAGTTGCATGAAGAGAACTAGCCTGGCTCCGCCCATCCCAAAGATATAGCTGCCAAGCTAGCAGGTAGCGCGAGATGATAGCATAGACTACTTGACTTGTTTAGCTAGAGGTTGTAGCGGTAGCCTAGCTAACAAGCTAGCACTACAGTTAGCCTATCAGTCGTCGGTTGATCAACTGCCACTTTCTTCCACCATGGGGAAGTGCAAATGTAATGAAACGTGTTAAGATAATAGCAACTTCTCTCCATGGCTGAAGTCTGTGACGGGGAATCCAGACGAAGTGCCAAAGCTCCATTCCAAGTGGCATTAAAAAGGTCTTAAAAAGTCTTACATTTTACTTGCTGAAACCTGCAGAAACCCTGTTTTGCTGTTGTTAAACATGATTTACAGTCAGTCAATAAATCAATATGTTCAGCATTTTCCATGGAGGCATGCGAAAAAAAACAAGGTTTTTGTCACGAATTCAAGGTAACACAGCATGAATGATGGATTTACAAATTTGGTGGATGAAGTATTGCTTTAAGGCCTACATATCACCAATAAACACTATATATATATATATATACTTATTTGGTGTATTTTACACCATGTTCAAAGTGTTAGAATGACTTTTTCTGTTTAAAGCGGGACATGAAGTGATAACAGAGGCCTGAAAAGTTACACAAGCACAAGAACATAATATCACTTGAAATACGATTTAATAACTTCTTAATGTTTTGGTCAATTATATGCGATTACGTTAAAGTCTAGTCATATGAAACAAATATTAACACATTTCCAGCACACTATCAAAACTGTCATTGTCACTATCAATTGTGTTTCAAAATAAAGGCAATGTTAATACTACTAGCTATTAAAAGAGGACACAATGCTGTGGGTGTGGCTAAATAATTAGCCAGGTACGTTTTGTATTGAGTGTTGATGTTGGATAAGTGGATAGTAAACTGTTAACAGTGACTGTTGTTATAAGTTGTAATGTATTGGCACTGAGTTATAGTAATCAAGTTACAGTTATGACATACAGTCAGGTGATGTGGTGAATATGAGTATTTAACACTTTGTTATGACTCAGTTCATGAGTCGTGGGTTTCACCTTTAAAAAGTAAATTTATAGTCTGTGGACTGACTGCACGCTCTGTGCACTTATCTTTCAAACAGGAAAATGTGAATGGGCCCAAATCAGCAAAGAAAAGGAAACATACACTTGAGATTATGGGTTATTCTTAGGACTATTCTGCAAAACAGTGGTGTGGCTTGGCAAGTGTGTGTTTGATTTACAGTGCCGCTCCACACCTCCCCTTCCCTCTCTCTCTGCAACAGCAGGACTCTGTGGCCTCTCTGCCATTGGGCTCAAACCTGAAAGTGCAGAGACCTGAGTTTCCCAGCAGCTGTCGTTAGTGGTGAATGTCACATACGGCTGCCAAGTCACGCCAAATAGACCCCATCTACTATGGCAGCTCTCATATTTCACTGGCTCTCTCTGGGAATAACAAAAACACAGTGTGAGTCTGGTGCATTAAAGTTTGTTACACTGGTGTTATGAAGACAAAGCATCAGGGAATAGTCCCAAAAATCCCCAATACCTATGATTTGTAGTTCAATTTTTATATTCTAGATTGGACCAAAAGATGAGCTTTAAGCCAAACAAAAACAAGTTGCAAAAACTATATAAAAAACAAGGCACTTAATTGTTAAAAATAAGGCTCTACTGTCATGTGTATTAACTGCAGCACCTAAATGAGTCTTGTGCAAACTGTGTCCATTGTTTTACAACACTGGTCACACTGTGTCCAAGAGTCCACCCTTGCCCCCAGGCTTCAAAGCACTAAAGCAGCTCACCATCTATAAATGCCAGCAAATACATAGCTACAGAGGCCATAAGTAAGGGCAGTGATTCCTACAATAGCGCTTAGTGTCCATGTTCATGACTGCACAGGTTAGATGATAGACTCAACGGAAGGGAAGTAGATGATAGCGGATAGAAGTACAGAGGAACCTGAAGTGTAATTACAGGGCAGAGGGCTGGAGGTGAGGCTGTGGGAGAGGGAGGGAAGCCAAACAACAGCGTACAGAGACAAAGAAATTGACTTCTGGAGGGAAAGAAAGCTTTGTTGGGAATGCAGCTCGAGCCAAGCGAGTTGAGTCATATCATAAACTGAAACACAGCTCTCATTTCCCTGGTGGACATTAGCTACTAGAATGAAAACCAAAATAGATCAAAGCGTTATAACTTCCAGCAGGCATGCACACTAAAGCCTCTGTAAGGCTGTGCCTCTGGTTTAGTTTAGTGCTCTACTTCCGGAGCAAAAATAGATCTCACTGTGAATCACGCCTGATGAATAATTAAAAGAATGCAGCCAACGCTGCAAATGTCTTAAAGTGAAGTTGGACTTACAACATTGTGTAATTGGTGTGTGTGTTTGTATGTTTGTAGGCTGACAGCCGCGCGCACACTCAGCTGGGATCTCTGGCTTTGTTCTGGGCTTGCAAAGATTTTTTTTTTGTTGTCAGTGTGGGTGTATCCAACTGTGACAAGCTGCTTGGCTCCGTTCGGTCCTTTGTAAAGCCCGGAGTGTCCCGCAGGAATGGAGCTGCTGCACTGAAAGCAGCTTAGTGCCGGTGTTCACCTCTTGACTTAGTTACTGATTTGCAGACTGCACCGAGGGCCAGACAAAACAAAGGAGTAGTCACATGGGGTCGGGAAGTGGTATTCACCCGCTTACCTCATTGTTGCGTTAGCAGGGATCAGATGCTTTATATGTGGGAGAGTTCAGAGAGGTGGGAGCATAAGGTTATTCCTTTTAGCTCCTTTTCCCTCAAACCAAACTGACTTAAATTGGTGTTTCCTTAATGAGTGTAAAGTCTACTGCAAAAAGAAAGAGGTTTTAATTTCCAAATTTAATTGTTTCTGCATAGTTTCTTAATTATATATAGCACTCTGTGCAGCTGTAATTTTAGTATATTTTCAAGCCAAAATTACAAATCCATAGAGAAAAAAAATAATTAAAGGTCCAATATAAAGCATTACAGGTGCTATATGAATACTGTCATAGTATCAAAACCCTACACTGTGTCTTTAAACAAACCGCCAGGATATCCTTGACGTTGTGATGTCACATATAGGCCATTTCAAAACTGAAACATAAACATTGTGAATCCCCTTTTCATTTCCTGTTGGATTTTTTTTTTTTGCAGTATGTGCGAATGACATCAGCTGACAGGAAGTAAACATTGACCTACAGTAAGCTGTTGCCTAGCAATGCAATTTCAGTAAAACGGTCTTTAAAGGTAGAAAGCTCCGCTACGGTGGCGTTACAATAAATCCCCCGGCTGCAATGACAGTGCAAAGATGCAGAGAGTGCAGATGTGGAAGACCCAGAAACACTGGCTAATCAGAGCAGAGTGGGCTTTTTTGGTAGGGGAGTTTAAAGAGACAGGTGCTATTACAAAGCGTTTTAGACAGTTTTTTATATTCAGGCAGATAGTGTGAGAAAAATTGTGTTTTTTTTAAATATTAAAGCATGTAAATGTGTTTTAGTAGAAACCAAAAATACAAGTATGAACCAGAAAATGAGCATAATGTGGGACCTTTAAGTACATTTCAAAGTAGAGTCATTTTTCTTGGTCAATTTGTAACACAGTGATCTAGACTGATAAAGTAGCTTGTAAAAACTTTCTGCAGAAAATTCAGTATACGAGTGATCATAATCACCTCATGCCATTTCACCCTCTTATCGTGCTACAAAGCAACCAAAGATAATCTAAACCGTTCATCATAAAAACCAGCAGATCTGCCACAGATGAAAACGTCCAAATGTTGTGCCATATGAATGAAGATGCCTTCGGGATGTGAAGACCGTTTGCCATTCATCAAACGGAGCCGTGCGCATTTCACAACTCCCGTGTGGCTCTCTCGCTCTCATTTGTCAAAATAACACATTTCAATTTTAATAAAAGTGACATAATCATAAAGCAGCTCAGTGTCACTTCTGATTACAATGCTGCTGCTGGTGGTGTCCCGCTGTGGCACTTTACATCCGTCTGCGTCTGACAGCAGCAAAAGGGAGATTAGTTCTGCAACTTGTTGCTCGAGAGTCTTTCTGTTCAGGTTCCAGTGCTGCCTTGATATTTTTTATCTTTGCTTTTGGTGGACGCTGTTTTACATTTCAACCATATTAGCCTAGTTCTTAAATGGCAGTCTGTAATCTGACCACGAGATTAGGAAAGAAATCATCCTTTAAAGCCTTTAAAGAGAACATGTGGGGGCATTATAACATGAGACATGAACTAAACTATTTATTGTAATCCTTCTAACGATTCATCTGAACAAGTGTATTAGTATTGCACATAAGATGCTGGGTGATTTTGCAGCTTTGTCGAAACGAGGAGTTGCATACTGTTTTCTAAACTTTTTTTTAAATTGAGATTTGGGATTTAAGATGCCTGCTGTTTACTCAACAAACACAAACACACACACACACACACACACACACACACACACACGAAAGGACACCTTTCAGGCTCTTCTCCCCAGCTATTGACCTGAGAGCTGTCTTTGTTTTCACTGTGCCGCTTTCCCTCTTCCACCTGCTAACAGGCAGCTGGCTGCTCTGTTGTGACAACGGTGGGAGCTTCCAGACACCCTTGTAACAGCTTGGCTTGTTAGTGGGAGATTTAGCACGCTAACTTTAGGGGTCTGCAGAGCTGCTAATGTCTTGGAGTGGGTGATTGACACAGAGAAGGAGATCATTATGTCGACCAGCTTGCCTGCCTGACAGTTTTCCTGTGGAGGTTGTCTTGGTCCAGGCGGTCGACTGGGCCACATTTGCAACAGGGTGACACTTAATTTCTCCCTCATTCATGGTCCATGTGACCAGTTTGGACATTGTGGTTAAGGACATAGAGGAACCTGATTATAAATACTGTCTCTGAAAGTGCACTGTATCTTGAGGTCTTGAATTAGAACTACTTTTAGTAGTTTTTAAGTTACACAAGTGTTTGGTTGGAAGATTTTAAGACATTCAAAGACACTTTTGCAAACTAGCCCAGTCTACAGTCGCCCCAGAGAGAGAATACTTTTCATATGTGTAGCTGAATATAGTATTAAACATATATTTTCTTAACCTATATGACCCATCTGTACAGTAAAATCTAATTTATATTTTAGACGTGTCCTTTTATTGCAAAGCATCACTGAACCATAGATTTGTTTATAGTCATTCATTTGAAACAAGATGCATTATTAATAGATCGTTCTTTAAAGGGTTATGTTGTGGCTGAAACGGATATTGTAGCTATCCAAACATTTTTTTTAAAAAAAAAAGGTTATCAGGTTTTGGATAAAACATGTTGTTTGAAGATGATGGCTCGTCTGCCAGAATCATAAGCAGCTGTAACCGCTTCCAGATGTGATAATCAGGCCCAATGATGGAGCACGATCATGCCAAATGAAACATGCCATGGTACCTCAAATATTTAGCTATTTTTTTTCTTTCCTCCCCCCCCAAAACATCAGTCAGTGCCTATAGTGAGCCTATAGTAGGTTTTGCATTAACAGGAGGGCTTTTGTGGGAATCTAAAGCTGGATCCAATTATGTTTTCAAAGGCTGTACAGCATATTTCTCTAAACTTTACCATAGCAGCCGGCAGTTGTGACCTGAGGCGTTACTGGGAGCTCCAAGGACATTATTTACTTATTTTAAGTAAATACAGCGTGTTTAGCTGTCCTGCATGTCTATGAACTTAAAGTAGAAAGTCTGTTTAATCTACAAGAGCCTAAATTGCCTTGATGAACACATTTTATTACATTTACTGGACATCATAGCTGTGCCAAACCAAAAAGAACATTTGAAGCTGTCCCTTAAATTTGACCAATAGTCATGTAGTGTGAAAAACGACCTGAGGTATGACAGAATGCTTCATCACATGCCTGTTGAATTCAAATGAGTTACTTGAGAGGCATTTGCAACCTGCTCTCACTCCCAGGTCGTCAAATGTCACTTTGTCTCATAGCAAAGCCCCGGGCACCCTCTAGTGTATCTATGTGACGCGCAGCTGAAACACTGTTAATGTTGTGTAACGGTCACAGTAATGTCTAAGCAATAAAATACTTGGTTCAAAAAAGGTCATGTTATGAGTTAATACAAATACATTTGTTATGTCACCTAACGTGATGTCAGTGCGCGACAACCGTACATAAATTGCATAACGTTACGTTAAAACAACAGTGACTTTTAGTTTCACATGAGACACAAACTGTGGTCTCCTGGGTGAAAGTCCTGTTTTTTTAGTTACCCATCCACGTTCCGCCATTTGTGAAGAGACAGCTTAAAGCCCAGTGCGTCTCATAAAGATGCTCAAGTGTGCCTCTGATTCAATATCACACGCTGAGGAGTGTGACAAAGGATTGGTGTATGATACCCCTGGATTGAAAATGGGCTGGCATTTAACACCTCTAACAGCTGTCACCAACATTAAATATTATTCAACCTGATCACAAAGATTTGAAAACTGACAAATGACTAAAGCTTCATAAATAAATTGTCTTGCATTTGTAAAATGTCTTAGATGAGCTACCTATGGTCAGCTAAGTGAAAAATAAAGGGTGTACATGTCTGCTTAATTACACATGTTGACTTTAAAGTACAGTATTGGAGTCAGACTGCTGGGTTTCATATCATATTTTGATCATACACTTTTCAAACCTAGCCAAGCGTTCCACATTCCTATGAGTGTTCACAGTAGAAGGTGGTTGTGATACTGTAGGATGCTTGTGCACGGGCGGAAAAAACCTCAGGACACCAATTAAAGTCAGGGAAATGCATCTTCTTTTGCCTTCAACATATGGAGGAAAATAGTGTTATGAGACAAGCATGGCTTGTTTTAAAGGGGTGGCTCTCTACAGTGTATTGCACTTGATATTTAATACTAAAGGCTATACAGAAATTAAATCAGTGTGTGTCTCTTTTTTAAAGGCAATACAGACAGTCAAAGCAGGTAAATAAAATTACGCAGCTAACAGAGAAGACGTATTTATTTGAACAACAGGTTTTATGATATTTACTACAGATATTTTAACAGACATCTGAACTCACTTCCTCCCCTGCCAACCACGAATCTACATAATCAGTACAATTAATCCAGCTTTAATGCTTCACACTCTTTTACCTTAACACTTAAACCTGAATCTGAGCCCCTCTTGGTGCTCATCAGCTGCCCATTCCTCTAGCATCTGCAGGAGAGTTGCTCATAATTATGATGGATTAGACTGCGGCTCTTTGTGCCTGCGTGCTGCAATTGTTTTGCAGATGCTGCGGATGTGACATGCATTAATAATTGAGGGAAGCAGACAGAAATCAATGTTCTACTGGAATCATTGGAATCTATATGCTTTAGGCAGAGAGAGAGCGCAGGGAGAGCAAGAATGAAACCATAAGCTCTGTTTGCTGCTTAACCTTCTGTGGAGATCTTGTTTTCCCTTCATCACTTTTATTACTTTATTAAATGACTTTGTTACTAGACCTACTTGTCGTTAGCTAGCTTCTCTCACAGTTTGGCCACCTTATAATGGAAATGTTTGCAAAATGTATGTGTCACGCATTGCAAAATGCTACATTTAAGGCTCAGCTGAAACCAGACAAAAAATGTCTTTAGATTACCCTGTGAAAGTCTCACTTAAATGTTGCTACCAAACTCTTCTTTTGAGTTTCTCCACCAGCAAGAACATTTACTTAAATCAGAGTTCAGAGTTGAAATCAGGATGATAAAGTTAGTGTGAGAAACATCTCTGAGGTTGAGTTTATATTCTACACTCATTATAGCTCTGTGGCAGAAAGCTTACAACGCTAGAGTTTAACCATGATGACGAAAGGCCTCAAACTTGAGAACCGAGTTGTATTTGCATATTTGACATAACAATGTGTTCAGGGTGAGAAATACCACGACTGAACAGCTGACGAGCAGCCATCTCCTCCTCCCATCTACCATCTGGGACATTAACCTTGCATCCTACTGCCTTCAATCAACTAGACTTATGTTTAGTTTAATATATTCTGTCCTGTGATATTATACCCATTTAATAAACCGGATTCAGAGGAAAAAAAGAAGTCTAAACTTTTACTGTATATTGCAAGTTACTTTCGCAGAACGCTTATATTTGTGGCAGTGAAGTGGAATGAGGTCAGAATCTATAAAATGGATTTAAAAACGTGCTTTTGTCTGATGCAAATGTATGTATGTCTGAAAAGAACTAGAAGCTGCTGGTTTGCATGTTGACTACAGTTCTGTTTTTTATCCTCTGTTAATTAGAGCATGTTCCTAGTGTCTATTTAAAACTATCACTATTGTCTAGAGTGCAATTAAGGTGGAGATGCATAAAGTTCCTCTTTTGCTAGTCTGAGAAAGATTGCATTATGGGAGCAAACTGATCCCCCAACTGCAGAACAATGTAGTCGTGGCGCTTTCGTAACATTCCTAACATGACAGTAAACATTTGGCCCATTGTGGCATGTTTAGATTTATTATCCACATACAGTACATAACAGGAAGTCACAGCTTTCAGTCTGAGATAAATGTCTTCCAAAGGAAGCACACAAACTGCCATGCAATTCTTGATACTGGGCACTGAGAATGTGACCTCAAAACATGGTGTGCCTCTAGGACAACTTTTGTTAAAGGGTGTATGTTAAATTCAAAATGGTGACTCACAGTCCACTGTCAGACAACATGGTTCTGAGATGACTTCTAGTTTGTATCCTTTTCTCCGTCCTCACTTTGTGCTTGCTGTCAGGTTTTAGATGATTGAGTGATGAGGTCAGGGTGAATCTAATTCTATGACAGGATCGTGTTGCCAGCTGATACACATTCAGTGCCAAGTGTAAACACATTACTCTTCTGACCTTCCCCTCGCTAAAGCCATGTTAAGACCTAAGCTTCTAGTTGAGGAGTGCTAGATGTTTGTCAGAAGAGCAGCTTTGACTGTAATGAAATCAGAGTTGTTGGTGTTAAAGGACTTATAAAGTGGGGCTTCCTGAAAACAAATAGCTTAGCTTAAACAGTTTTACAGGCAAACTTTGATCTTAACATTATCTCAGATCAGCTAAGTTCAGATTCACTAAAGTAGCCTTATGAGCCTTCAGTCAAATCAGATAATCAAACTTCCTGAACACATCTAGGTTAAAATAAAGTCCTGGGGGAAATAATGGGTCTTATATTAGCTGCGTCTGTTTGACACGGTACATATTATTGAATCTGAAAACATAACTGCTGTTTTTACCATCTTTTCTCCCAAAAACTATAAAATCAATCAAGTCTTTGTCTTCTTTGTGCACCACTTTGCATCAAGTACTTTGACTGGGTGTTAAACACCACAGGAAACGTGTGTTAATGTCACTGCTAAAATAAGACAAGAAATGACTCTGTCGCAGCTGCACATATAACAAAACTAACAGTAATTACAGAATCAAACCTTTTCTAAAAATGTGCTTGAATGATGATGTAACCAAATGTTTCTGTCTCCCTTTCTGCCCTGCAGGACGGACAGAGGGCAGCCCTGTGGATGGACTCTGAGCAGGCCAGATGGAAACAGAACAGGCCAGACATGAGACGGAAGAAAGTCTGATATTAGCACAATTTGGCACATCTCGCAGCATCTCTCACAAACTCCAGAATGGAGGCCAGTCTTCAGAGAGAGACTCTCTGCAGATCACTGCGGATACGAACTGGAACCATTACAAGCCCGGTGCCGGTGCCAACTCCATGAAGAGGCACAGGGAGAACTGCAACAGTCCTGCCTCAGTACAAGGGCTGTTTGATCAAGGATCCTACGTGATGAATGGAGAATTGATGAATGGAGATTTGAAGCATGCACTTGCTGAGCAGTCCTTACTGGCCCACCAGCCCAAGAAACTCAAAGTAGATTCTGAGATGAAAGGAAATGACGACATGAGCTCCAGTTTGGTGGATAGCTTTCCTGAGTTGACAAAGGCAACGGAGTTTGAATGCAATACCCCACAGACAGAAATTAAGTTAGACAAGAGGAACTGTAATTTTCCCAATGGAGATATTTTTTGTCTACCAAGGAATAAACAAGTTTCAATTCCAAATGGTGCTGCATCACCCCCTTCAACCATAGAAAGCACTCCAGGTGATCTTTTAGAGAAAACCTTGTCTCAGTATTATCCTGAGCAAGTGTCAATTGCACCACAGACATCTGGGCCACAGGGAGATCCTGTCAATGGTTCACTGGCAAATAAGCTGCCTAGTGAAGGTGCTCAACCCCCCTCTTTAACCTCAGGATTGCCCAATTCAGCTCAGATGCCTGACTCACAGCAACAGCCGCCTGGGGCATTGGGCAATGGTGAAGGAGGCAACAATTATAATTCTGTCAACTATGTAGTGAATGGATACAGCAACAATTTTGAGACAGACCACCAGCAGCAACAGCATCAGCAGCGGCCACCATCTTACTCTGGTCAGGAAATGTCTCTAGGTCAGCTGCCTGGCATGATCCCAACTACAAATACTGCCAACAGCTCACAACAACATCAAAATGGCCCACGGTGCTATCCAGATGACAAAAATCCTCAAGGTATATATGCGAAGGCCAACCAAGAGTTTAACCAGAACTCTTTTCTGGAGTGCAGTGCTCCTCTACAGGCTGCAGAGACAGGTGGATATGGAAACTTTTCCAACTCTGCGATACAGAAGATGGGGCAAAGTGAAGAACCCAGGTCTGGTCAGCATCAGCGCCATGGCACTGACAGGGGCCTCCAGTATGGGATTCAACCCCATAATTTTAAACAAAATGCTGGGAACTCACATGAGGCTGAAAGTACTGGACCCATGGGGCCCAATCTCCAGCAGCCACGTCATGCTGGGCTAGAAAACGGGATGGAGAACACATCTCAGCAGAGAGCCAACATATCATGTTCGACTCCCCAACACAGAGGCTGGGTAGAGCTGAACTCTTCACATTCCCAGCAGCAGCAACCAGCAAGTGGCCTGTCATCCCAGGCACAAGAACAGGACATGTGGAGGGGATTCCCTGCTAAGCCTCAGTCAGAGCAGCAGACAGCTAACCCCCAGGTTCACTGCCAGATGTTGGAACCAAATCCAACGCAAAGATTCCAGACACAGGGAGGTTTCACAGATAGCAGCCAGGGGCCTAACAGCTTCCAGCGGCAACAGCAGGACTGTCTCCCGGCCCAAACACACTGTGCTCCAGCCCAGCACAACACTGCCCCTGAGTGGCAGCAGTCAAATTCTAAAGCACCTCAAATGCAGCAATCTCTACCCCAGAAGATACCTGAACAGCGTAATTTCAGCCAAGATCAGCAGGGAGACAGCCGCTACCACACCCAGATGCAGTCAGAGCACTTATGTGAAGACCCTGACCTGCAGGATATACTGTCATCTGGGTTTTTACCAACACAGCAACAACAGCAGCAACAACAGCACTGTCATCTTCAACGTCCCCTGTCCCATCCACCGCAATTTGAGGGGCAGCAACTCAAGTCTCCCGATTACAGACCTCGCAGTCAGCCTCAGCCAGGTCAACAGCAGCTTCAACCCAACCAGCCTCTTAGAAACAATTCCACTCAATCCAACAACCAACACATCCAGCACAGCAACCATGCAACATTTAGTTACAATAACACAACAGAGATGCAACAACTACAACAACATCAAAGGCAGTTTCCACCAAACTCAGGCAGCAGTAACCTCAAGCAATTTCAACCACAGCGGCCTAACAACCACTGCCACCAGCCCAACCATGCAGACTTCTCCCAGACCTCTACACAGTCACAACCTCACTTACCACAAGGTGCGTTAAACCCACAGGTATCAACACAGATGTATCCTAAATCTGAACAGCAGCTAAAGACATCATGCACTCAGTTCCAAAGGGGACCTCGACTACCTCTGGCACCTGTGGGTCCCCAAGGAGACTTTCAGAGGCATGCAGCCCTACGTATGCACCTGTTACAAAGGCAGGAGCGCCAGGGCCCTCCTCATCCCCTTCAGAGCACTAGTGACACCAAACATGGCATAAGAGCTGTTAGAATGGAAAACGGACCCAGATTCGAGTTGCCCCGTTCACAGCAGCAGGAGCAGCAGTTACAGATGCGAGAGGCAGGCATAGGTGGAGTGCAGGTCAAGCAGGAGAATCAACCATCCCTGTGTGAGCAAAGCAAGACGCAGGGAAGCATCTTGGCCTCCATGGAACAAAGCCTGAGGCAGTACCAGCTTTCACCTGTGTTTGAGAAGAAATCCCTTGTCGTCAATTCATCGAAAATCAAGGTGGAATCTTCTGGTCCTGTCACAATCCTGTCAACTAATACTGACCTGAGTGGAGCTGATCCACTGGCAGCTGCCCCAGCCACTGTAGCTCTCAAAAAACAACCTGATTTGACCCCCAAGAAGGAACACCTCCTACAAAGCTTTATGGACTCTCCTATGAAGCTACTAGATACCCCTATAAAGAATCTACTGGATACCCCCATGAAAACACAATATGACATTGCATCCTGCCACTGTGTTGGTGAGTCTCATGATGTTAGTCCTGAAACACAGTTGATCAGTTGGTGAATATGTGTGTGTGTGAATATTAATCTAAGTTTCATTATGATATTTAGAACAAATCAGTGAGAAGGACGAAGGCCCATACTACACTCACTTGGGGGCAGCGCCTACTGTTGCTGGTATACGGGAGACGATGGAGAAAAGGTTAACTACAATTTTACCTCCTGAAAAATCCCTGTAAACAGGGACTGTGTTATGTAACTACTGCGTACTATATTATTTGTGTTTAATGGCTCTATTCTGCTTCGAAGGTCTGGTTTAACTGGTAGTGCCATCAGGATTGAGAAAGTAGTATACACCGGCAAGGAAGGGAAAAGTACACAAGGATGCCCCATAGCCAAATGGGTAAGAACCATTGCTGTATTAATTTGAGAAGCAGGCAAGTCAGCTGCTACAAATTCCTATACCTGTTGCGTTTCAGGTGATTCGTCGAGCCAGTGTAGAAGAAAAGCTACTGGTGCTGGTGCGGGAACGTACTGGTCACAAATGTGACACAGCCTGCATCATTGTAGTGATCCTGGTCTGGGAGGGCATCCTGCCCAACCTGGCTGACCGCCTCTACCTCGAGCTACGTGAAACTCTAACAAAGCATGGAGCCCTGACCCAGCGACGATGTGCTATCAATGAGGAGTATGTGACAACACTACAGAACTCATCCTCAGCCATCAATTTTGGCAAACACTGAATCAACTCTGGCACATTTTAACTTTATATTCCTCCCCTTCAGGAGGACCTGTGCATGCCAGGGGTTAAATCCTGATGCCTGTGGAGCGTCTTTCTCCTTCGGCTGTTCCTGGAGCATGTACTACAACGGCTGCAAGTTTGCCCGCAGCAAAATCCCAAGAAAATTCAAGCTACTAGGAGATGATATGAGAGAGGTGTGTTTTATGTAGATTAAAATTAATGGAAGTGTGCACCATGCTTATATTACATGTAATATGCCTGTTAAGGTAACTTAATACTGTCAATTTTTGTCTTTCAGGAAGAGAAACTGGAGGGCAACTTTCAAAATCTGGCAACCTTATTGGGTCCCTTGTATAAAATGTTAGCACCTGAAGCTTATGGAAATCAGGTATATATAAATCACATAATTTAATAATATTAAAAATACATGTTCTAAATGTCCTGTTTCGTTAAGATATAAGTGAAACAGATGTAAAGTTACATACGCATTGATAAAATGTGAGTGATGCAACTTGCACGCAGGAATTCTCTACCAACAGTAGCACACCTTGGATGAGTATAGTCATAGTTTTATAAAGATTTCCTATCTATATTGTTGTGTGACCTTCAGAAACTCTTAACATCTATTCAAACATACCTCCTGTTGTCCCTGGAAACAGGTGGAACATGAACACAGGGCACCAGATTGTCGCCTGGGGCTCAAGGAGGGCCGTCCCTTTTCTGGAGTCACTGCTTGCCTGGACTTCTGTGCCCACGCTCACAGAGACCTCCACAACATGCAGGGTGGCAGCACTGTGGTAAGCAGAACCTGGGAAACATATATCCTACTAAGCACGTTGTATTTGTTTAAGGATGGAATAGATACAGAGAAACTAGATCTGACGTCTCACCAATGCAATGCTTTAAAACAGCTTTATAAATAAACGTTATTTAATATCTTTGACATTCCCAACAAAAAGTATTAAACTCAACCTGTTTTTCCAGGTGTGTACATTAACAAGTGAGGATAACCGAGAGATTGGAAAGATACCAGACGATGAGCAGCTCCATGTACTGCCTCTTTATAAGGCTTCCAACACTGATGAATTTGGCAGCGAGGAGGGTCAGCAGGAGAAAATCAAGTCAGGCGCCATCCAAGTCCTCAGTGCCTTCCGCCGCCAGGTGCGCATGCTTGCAGAGCCTGCCAAGTCTTGCCGGCAAAAAAAGCTGGATGCTAAGAAGGCAGCTGCCAACAAGAATGCCATGCTGGACAATGAAAAGGCAGAGAGGGCCCTCCTGGCCAAGTCAAAAGCTGGCACTTATGAAAATACCACCCAGAGCACTCCTATGGCAGGTAGGGTAACATTTATTATGACATATTTAATAAGCTGCATCTTAAATATTTAATGTCTTTGTTGGGAAATGTTGCCATTATTAGGGGTGGGGTAAAAATGGATTCTTGGATGCATTGCAATGCTGTCTTGAAAGATTCTGTCTCCCTGCAGAAAAGTCAATAATTGGAAATTTAAAACCCAATTCTGACATTATGATTGTCTGACACAGTTTTGTACGACTGGGCTGTACTTTCCTTACAGCTGAAACAATTGGATGGTAACAGATGTAAACATGTGCATTTTAACTTACTGCTATCACATTAATAAAATATTGGGAAATAAATTCATCCGCTTATTTGAATTATGGAACATTACAAGTACACTATGTTTTAAAAGTAGCACAATAAATCAAGTATAGAAATCAAAAATTTTATTTTGTAATGGCATCTTAGCCCTCTGTATTGGAATCGAATTGCGCGGTGCCTTTAGATTCCCACCCAGTGGTTTGACAAAAAGTGACCCATTTGTGGATCGTTTTCACTGCTGCTTAGACGTTTATCTTGTTATTTTGTTTTCTAGGACCTATACCAGGTGCTATGGGAGCAACCCTACAGTCAGGTCAGCCAACACACCCCCTTGGGGCCCATCATCAGCAACTACAGCAACAGCAGCACCAGAGCATTCTCCCCCCTTATCCTGGCTCAGCAAATGTAGCCAGCTACCCCAGGTTCCCCAACCATCCTGGGTCTTTTCCAAGCACTTCCAAGCCAAGCAGCATGTATCCCCCTCAGCCACCAACACCAGCCAGCCCTTACCCCACTGCACTTCACGTACCAAACTCTTATATTAATGGATCAAATCGTCCATACCCAGGTTATCAATGTAACGGAGGAATGCCCCTTGACAATTACCATCCATACTATGCTTCCAACCCAAAGCACCTGGACATGTATCGACAACAACGGCCAGCGCTTTACTCGGAGCAGCAGTACGGTGTACATCAGCGTTATGAGGTCAGTTATCCACCAAGATATGGTGAGCCCGGGTTACAAGTCAATGGTTACAATGCCTGCAGCATGAGGCCAGTTCACCCCATGAGACCTTATGCCCCTTATGGTCCTAATGGAGCCTCAGACCCCCAGTTTATGGACCCCCTCTCAAGAGCACCATCAGCTCATGGAGGTCTAGACTATACAGCTGCTGTGAGCAAAGGCAATCAGTTTGGAGGATACCCAAATCCATACCTCTCTCGGAGTCCTCAAATCTTACCTCCAGGCCAAGATCCCTTCCATATGCAAATCAAGACCGAGATGGGCATGCCTCACCCTCAGATGCTTTCTGCCCAGATAAGTGGTGGGTGCATAAACCCTGAAACACAGTCAGGGTTAGGTCTGCCTAATGGGAGCATCATGGGCTCTGGTATTAAGCAGGAGCCTGGAACACCGCAGACACCCACAACCCCACAAAAGCCTGAGGTGTGGTCAGACAATGAGCACAACTTCTTGGATCCTGACATTGGTGGTGTGGCAGTGGCACCAAGCCACGGTTCAGTTCTCATTGAGTGTGCAAAACGGGAGCTCCATGCTACAACGCCTGTTAAAAACCCAAACCGCCACCACCCAACACGCATCTCCTTGGTCTTCTACCAGCACAAAAATATGAACGAGGCCAAGCATGGTTTGGCACTATGGGAAGCCAAGATGGCAGAAAAGGCTCGAGAGAAGGAGGAGGATGCAGAGAGGAATGGTGGTGAGGGGACACCTAGCAAGGGCAAGAAGGGGGTGAAGCGTGAGCATCCAGATTCTTTGGAAACCACCGGGGAGCCTCCTTACAAGCGTTTTATCCAGGCACTAATGGAGGGATCCTTGTCGGGCACAACAAACACCTATGTCAGTACATCTCCGTATGCCTTCACCAAGGTCACTGGGCCTTACAGTCAGTTTGTGTAAGAAACACTCATGAAGAAGAAAATTTAAGGTGCTTTATTCATGACAAAGACCACAAGCACCACTGGCCTCATCTAAACACTCCTTCCTATCCGTAAGGTTAGCAACAGTGTTACGGAAAAAAGGAACCTGTGATCAGATGAGACATAAATCACTTTTCACATCAGGTCTTTCACCTCTTTAACAATCAAGCTTTACTTGTTGACCCTACTAAGGATGTATTTATTTTTGTTTGGCAACTTTTGCAAGATACACACTGTCAAAATCTCTGGTGCTTTCAGTCTAATACATAAGGACCTATTTTTAATGGAAACAAAGTTTCATTTTTGGTGGCTTTATTTTTCTTACAAAATTGTACTCTTGGCATAAAACACTGACTTTGTAAATGACAACATTCACGGTGCTAAAGTGTGTGCTTAATACCATTTATTTAAATTCAAATGCCTTCACACTATGATCATAACTCACTCTACGAGTGACACTCAATGGCTTATGTCAACAGGACACTGAAAATATCATCCCACAGTCAAAAAATGATCAGCATCATAATGGTTTTTGGCAAGTCAGTGTTTTTTAGAGCACTTTTTGATAATGAAAGTTAAGTGTTTTGGTAATACCTTTAAATCATGAAAATCTGGGTATTAATATAGCTACATTCGAAGTTACTCATTTCTAAGCATCACTAAAAGAGGGTTGTATGAGCAATCCATCAAAGTGTTTCAATTTCATGCAAAATGATTTTTTTTTAGAAGAAAAAAAAAAACTATCATTGTGTTGGTGCTTTCACTTTCCTATGTCATTTATACTGTAAATTGAGCCATTCTAATGGTGCATTTTTAACATTTTGAGGAAAAAAAAAGTCTACCTTTGTGTTATTTCAGTTTTTTTTCCAGGTTTACTTTTTGTCAGCGACTGTTTTTAATGTTCCTTACCTTAGGTTCATTGAAGAAACCTGGACTGTGAATATTACATGTAGTTGTATGTCTGTGGTGCTTAGTAAATGTGCTTTTTATACACTGAGGAACATGAAACAGGGTAAGCTCAGTGTCAGTTTCAGAGGGCAGCTGGCTTGCTGTGGGGTCTTTAATTATGTAATCTAACTGTAAGATAAAACAGGTCAGATTTGTACAGTAAATTAATTTCCCTTTTTGGAATTACTGTTATAGATTTTGTGTTGTAAAGAATGCTAACAGCCTATTTCATTGTATTTCTTTGGGTTTCAACTGATTTTATATCATAAGGTGCTATCCAACCTGCTAGAAACATACAATGTGAGACTCTTTGGGCAGTGAGAAGGCTTTTAAATAATGTACAGTACAAACCTGTCATATACCTCAAAACTAGTTGGGCAATAGGAATATATCATATTTTTCTTTCTTCTTTTGTGTATTACTTTCAAAAATGTTGATAACTGTTCAACTTCAGGCCACCAAAAGGCATAAAAGTTCATTTCTTACTTTCTTATCGATCTGCTAGAAAGTATTACTTGAACTTTAATCTTTGATGTTACTGTAAAATCAGGGACATTTTCAACTAATTGTGTGTTCATCTCCTGTATTCATCTGGTCTTCTTCTCATTCAGGTACCTACCAGTGCATCCTGAATCAGATTCTTGTCTACTCTACTTCACAAAGACAAAAAATATTTTGTGAGGGGAAAAAAAGAAATACTTTCCTGCAATGTTTTACTTCTATTTTAGGTGGTAATCTTTTAAAGGTAATTTGAACATATATGCACTGAGCTGACTAAAGGGAAAGTATGATATTGACTTAGTAAAAAGCAATGTATTTGCTTTTGCTATGAGGTAAGACCAGGGCAGTGATTAACGTAGTTGCACATCTTTGTGCCTGTGTATAGTTAAATTTATTTATAACCACTAAGCAATTGTATAATGATTTTTCTTCCCTGTCTTTTTGATTTAATTAATGCGATATATAGTGGAATGACTGTCATGTTATAGTAAGAACTTACCCCACTCTTCCAACATACTCATTTCTGAAAGCACTTCATTTCTTTTTCAGGAAAAAAAATAATGTAATAAAGAATTACAAAACTTTTTATTTAAACAGATTTGTAAATGTGTTAAAAAAAATAAATAAATTATGTCACATTGTACATACCAAGAACCTGTATTGCAGGAATACAACTCATTCTTTGATGTCGACGTAGGTTCTCCTTGTTCTGTCAAATCGACCCACAGCTCCTCTATCGGCAATCCTCGTCATATCTCTACATATTCTTTCGCCTCTTTCAGGTTAACAGAATGATCACGGTTAGATTATCCAGGAAGTCTGTAAATGTGTGCTCACTGTCACAGCAATGTTTACAGCTATAGTGTCCTGTTCGCTCAGATGTTAGAAGTTCTAGTTTTTTTTAACTGTTCCAATTTTGTAAAAAAAATCTACAAAAAAATTTTTTTTTGAATTTCGTTGTACAGGACCCAGCTACAGTAGCAGGTTGTGGTTGAGAAAGCCGAGGTGTCTAAGATATAGCGGGTTAAAAGCATAGCCATACTTGAAGATGCTTCAGAGTGTTTCTGAGTGAGTCAACATTACTTGAATGACTTTCTGGGCTTAACTAGTGCGCTCCATGTGCTCAGCTCAAAGGTTAAGCTAACAGTTGATGCACACTTGGTCGTTTTGCAGTTAGACACTAAGGGTATTAAAAAAAAAGTGCAACTTCTTGCCTGTCATTTTATTTTTTAAGGCTTCCCTTGTTCTCCTGAAGTTTGGTATGCTACAAAAAATGGAATTAAGGATGGGTATTAATACTGTAAGTATTGTAATGTAATGAATGCAGTTTATTTGAAAGCTGTTTATTATATCATTCCTGATATTGCTGAGATGTGGGTGTTTTTTTAATAAAATTTATATTTATTTAAAGCAATTTGATTTGTTACTCCAAGTTAATACTAATATCTAAATTCTTGTGCATTACTGTCCACAGATTTAAGTAATTACAGATGAAAAGTGAAAACAGATCATGTCATGTTCACTCCTTTTTTTTTTTTTAAATTACCCAAACAGGAAGAAATTCTTTCGTTGTTACACACAAACTGCAGCATGGTTGCTAGCATGAACTTATTACAGTCTTAAAGCTGTAGTTGGTAACTTTTATGAAAAGATAGCTTTTTTGTTATATAAACTGACGGTAACACTTTACTTGAATTCATCTACATAAGAGTGACATGACACTGTCATAACTATGTCAAGTTGACATTAAATTTGTTTGGGATGTCCTTATAATGACAGCTTGACATTAACCAGGATGACATTACCAGAAGATGTCTTTGTCATGACAAGTTGACATTAACAAGAAATGCACATCTTTTTGTGTTTATGACAAGTTGACATAATGATTATTATTGTTATGACAAAGACATCTTCTGGTAATGTCATCCTGGTTAATGTCAAGTTGTCATTATAAGGACATCCCAAACAAATTCAATGTCAACTTGTCATGACAAAAACCGAATGACACTTAATGACAGCAGTCATAAACATTTATGACATGTATATGTTTATGACAAGTTCATGACAGTGTCATGTCATAGTTATGACAGTGTCATGTCACCCTTATGTAGATACCTTCAAGTAAAGTGTTACCAAACTGACACTATACCCTGATAGTAGTACATGAGACAAATGATATGTGAAAAGAATCATATTCCTCTGCCTCCTCTTAGTGCTTCTAATGGCATCTGTAAGGATTCTGCGCACATGAACAAAAACAACCAATCACAGCCGAGGAGTCTTTTGTGCAGCTGTCAGTCACTGCTAGTAGTCAAGCTAGGGCCAGGCAATATAAAGACTATGTACAATATATTGTTAAATATTCACGCAAGATATAAATTTAGAAAACACCGTTTGTACCGATATAGGGTGAAGTTGTGTTACATAATGTATACCGGTTCAGTCCTAGCTACCTCTGAATGGCCCAGTCTCAGGAGGAATACCAAGACCCAGTATTTTATTTGTTCATTAGCCACTGTGTATGTATGAAGATAGTGTTATAGGTTACTGTTACACTTTTTATAGTGAAATGGTGTTCTGTGCATTAATCGCGCATAAAATGTGGGGATGATGATGACATCCCCACTTTGGCCTGGCATCCTGGTGTCCTGGCTCCCCCTTGCCGTAGCATATTCCTGAGGTAGGCTGGATGTGAACCCCAGTCTCCTGCACTAAGGTCAGTAGCCTGCCTAGACATAAGCATGTGTCTCTGGGCCCATTTAACTTTTTATTTGGGCGCTGGACTTTAAAATTCACCTGCCCTGGATAAGGATCAAACCTCCGACCTCAGAATTCTCAAGCAGCTCTTTAACAGCCTGAGCTATTCCACCTCGCACTTCTGTTGTGTTTCACAGAGCCTTTCACTCTGACCTCTAAACAGCAGCCTTTAAAATTCACCTTGATAATTTTCCAGCACTAGATTCATTTGAAAGGCCAACAGATGGAAAATGACTTTTTAACACCAAACACAAAGATTTTTTATCATTCCAAACTACAACGGTTTTAGACCTACTTGATATTTTTATACTCCTGTGCTGCAAACCTTTGAACCTCCGTAGCTCCAGTGCTGTGTGCAAAACATTACTGTACAGCCTTGCTATTTATTTTATATCATTTTTAATTTACATGTTGTGCAGCTCTATATTTTCAAACGGGAAAAAAATCCCTGTCTTTGCATTTTATTTTGATCTGTCTGTTTTAATAAAAGTGCTTGTGACATCTCAAATATGGCTTTGACTTGCAACTGAAAACATGTAGCCCATTTCTTCAGCCTGCAAATACAGAGATATGATTTATTTATTTTTTATCCCCCAGCCCTACTTCAAACTGTCAAACTCAGCAGTGCCGATCAAATATGAATCAAGTTCTGTACTGCATTGCCTGTTTCTCACCTCATATGTTTTCAGAAACATATTTCAGTGTACTGTTTAGCTGTAAAATGAGAATATTTGTGACCCGGCTGCCATGCTGAAACAAATGGAGCTGCACAGGGCAAACTTTTCTCATTTTACAGCCAAACAGTACACTAAAATATGTGTCTGAAAACATTTGCGGTGAGAAATGGGTAATGCAGTCACAGAATCTTGATTCACATTTGATGAGCGCTGCCTAGCTTAACAGTTTGACCGCAGTTCATGGGCAGTGACTGACATGATTGACAGCTGCTTTAGAGACTCCTCTGCTTTGATTGTTTGAGAATGTGATTTTTTCCCCCCAGATAATCTGTCTCATGCACTACGGTGTGGATACAGCGACAGTTTCAGCAAATATGACAAAAAGTTATTTTCATAAAAGTTAAATTAGGAAATTTAAAAGTTTAATTAGGCAAATTAGAGCATATTAGCATGACTCTCAGTCTTATGCCAGACTGGACCGGGATAGGAGACACAAAAAGACTCCAGTACACATACAACAAAAATTACAGTTTAATAGAAAAGACACAAATAATGTTTCTGATTAACCTCTGAATGATTATAAATCAATCTGGTGTCAGACATGACACTTAAAAACACATCTCGTACAAAAGTGCAGATCTTCCCCAGCTGGTATTTTCAATCTCCTGGGTATCAGCATGTTTATTTTTCCCAACAAATGAATGGATGATAAACCTGGATGGCACTTTATACAGCGGAGAATGAGTCCTTACCAAAAAAAATCCAGCTGAATACACAAGATGCAGCTGCTTCATTAGACGTTAGGATGTTTTGTTGATTTCCATGTTGTCTCTAGGGCTTCAGACAAAATGCCACTTGTCCACTGTGCAAGAGAAGATTAAAATCACATAAAAATGTAAGTGCTGAATCGTAACACCTGAAATAATTAAAATTATCACAAGTCAGTGGTTATTTACTCACCCTCTGGAGACACGGGATGTGCGCTGCCATATGCAGGAGCCTAAGGGGTAAAACGTACATGACAATTACCAAACCTAAGCCTAATATAGTCGTACACGCTATGATCACTGTGAAACAACAGCATATGGAAGTTCTCACCGATTCCACCACATCTTTGGCCTCATCTGCACTGCATTTGAAAGGGCTCTCACAGCAGGAGATATTTTTGCTGATCAAAAAAGAGAAGTCAGTAGTGTTCACTGCACTTACATAGCCTCTCATATGTGAAACACACACACACACATACACACTGCAGGGGTGTTACCATTCAATCCCTCCACTATTCTCCTGCTTCTGCACTAGTGCCCTCCAGTGCTCATGGGTGGACTTTATGATCGCAACTGCAAAATCCTGTAAAAAGGGCATCAGAGAAAAACATTAGGATTTCTTGGGGGAACACATTCGGTCTTAGCAACTGAACCTCTAGTAGTCTGCAGTAGTTGTCTGCGTTTACAAAGGTCTAAGTACCTTGTCTTTAAATTGTCCATTGAATCCAAATTGGTTCTCAGGCTTTCCATCGGGCACCTTGTACTTCCTAAACCAGTCGACAGTGGCCTCTAAATGACCGGGCCGGCTCTTCCGGACGTCCTCTATGCCTGGAAAATGCATTTAGAATAAGGACAGACACCTTATTTGGCTTGAATATAAATCAGAAATGACTCTGTACTCGATTTACACTTCGTATTAGGAATATATCGTAATGCAGAAATGAGAGTATGTTGAATATGAGCAACTGTTTACAAAATATTAAGAGATTACAAATAAACAAAGAGGTAGTCAGTGGGTAATGGCTCATAAAAGGTAGCGACGCCCCATTAGAACAGTATTAGGTGAAGGTTGCAGCTGTATTGTAAACAATGGGTTTGCAAAGGATGTGTGGGGTAAGAAATGTGTTGTTAGGTTTAAGGATACACACAATGATTTGAAGGGGAAGCGTTGAATGTCAACAAAGCCATGTTGACAATAAAAACTCCACATGGTACGTGCTAGGCTGGTGTTTGAACTTCAGTCGGATTTTTAGATGGTGACTGTTGTGATCTGTGGAAAACACCCACTATTCATGTGTTTGGCATCGGGGTCCTCAGCATTGATAGCGATGACCTTCCAGTCCATTTCTCCCTCGTCGATCATGGCCAAGATGCCGAGCACTTTCACTTGGATCACCTGACCTGGAACACACACCTGAAGAACAGACCAGTGAATTACAAATAAACCTTCAAATAAATCATACGATTAAGTAATTTTTGTGTATGAAGTGAGCAAAAAGAACATCCTTCAATGGTATAATTTATACATACACCTTAAGCGGTCTTACCTTGGTGCCGATCTCACAAACGTCAATGGGATCATTATCACCGCAACACTTTGTCTCTGTGTCCGTGTGGTCTGGGTCCTCCCATGTCTTTTCCAAGGAACAGTTCAAAAACATATCAACATTTTAACAAACTACCCGACTAAATAAATAAAAATGCACTCACTGGAACAAACAAATTTAAAAAAAAAAAAGGAAAAAAATCATACTCACTCACCTGTGGAAGTGCCCCATAATTCCAAATATAACCTTTATGGGGAAAAACATTGGCGACATATCGGAGTTTCCCTTTCTTTACATCTTGTTTGATTGGGTTCAGCGGTTCCTTTGTTGCAATCTGGAAATTGATGCGTTTATGAAGTTGTATGAAAGTATTCATGAATGGATTACTGAAAGGACCTACCAAGGACAGGGGCCCGCCTGGCCTTCAACTGCAAAATACCACTCAAATTTACATGTACCAACCAGGAAGAGACACAAAACGACCACAAAAGACATTAAATTACCTCGGAGAGACACAAGACAACAAAAAAAAAATATAGGCCTATGTATATACAAAAATGCCCTCAAACAAACGCAGAACAAAAAACAGGCAAAATCACCACAAAGTCTGTGTCTTGCTCCTGTGTAGGAGAGGTCATCGGGCCTCTGCATGTCTGTGCCCAGGGGCCCATTGTCTCATAATCCACCCACTAATGTACTAATGTGTAAGTTTGCACTGTTGCCAGTGTTAAAGCACACTTAAATTGATTTCTCTAGTGTCTCCAACACTCAAAACCTCAGCTCCAGGCTATTGCTACGCTAAATTCCTGGAAAACTTATAATGAAAGATCACTGAATGAAAGCTGACACACCTGTTATAATGTAAATATTTCAATCTCAGACTTGTATAGAGCAGTAGCAGCTGTAATTGTTAATCAAACCAATTCTACATAATAAAGTGAGTTAGTGTATCTACAACCTTCTTACCTCCATTTTAGCATTTGACCATCGAGGCACCTCCACTACCATGTTATAGAGAACCTGTAAGCACAGAAGAAAGCTGTATGCAGTGTATACTGGGTCAAATGTTTTCAGGTAAAACTGACATAAAATATTTGCATTTGACATTACCTCACTCTTCTTGGACTTTTTAGCAGGCACATCGTTTTCCTGTTGAAAGGGAAAAAAAATCAGACGTTTGAATGTTGTGTTTATACAGTTTATCAAACACAAACTTAAGATGTCTGTTATCAAAGAGTTACCTGTTCTGTCTCCGCTATAAGTGGGATGTCATGGAATGGTGAAATGTATTTTCCGTCAGAGGTTTCTAAGGAAAATAAAGAAAAATAAATCGATTCATGTAAATGCAAGTAACAATGAAATCCCACAAGACTGTTTATTTTACATACAATCATTATACTGCACAGCGTGATAAGGCTGCAAATCTACACAGCAGGGAGAACTAGTATTTCATTTCAAGACAACTTGTAGGTTTGGTTTGGATTAAGTGCATATGAAAGCAAACACAGCATTTGCTTTTTTGGCTTTCAACTAAAAATGACTCCAAACCTGTCCTTTCACAACTGCTGTTGTGCAACATTTTATGTACTGTAAGAGACCCTGGAAATAATAGTTTGACAAAAATGATCTTGCCTCAAGGTCTAATGACAAGCTTCTTCCAGGGCTTTCAATCGCATCTTATGTTCTTCCTTGATGGACGGAGTCTGCTCAGTTGACACTGTGATAGCTCAGACTGACATAGATATCGAGCTATCTCCATGACAAATGAGCAAATGTGGTTTAAAAAAGTGGAAAAACTGGTAATTGGATCCTGAGTTAAGATTCAATTCAAGGTGATTTACGAATAATTTTACAGTTATAGCTTGTATCCTCAATTTAGGGTCTCGTTAGATTACAAATAACCTAGAGCTGCATTTAACAGTTTTTCCACTGTCAGTTAATCTGTTGATTATTTCTCTGATTAATCGATTAGTTGTTTTTCCTCATAACATAGTTATTGGGTTTATTGTCACAGAGGAGCAAAGAAACCAGATCAGATTTACATGTAAAAAGATGGAATCAGAAAATTTTGTCAGATTATGGTGGCACTGTGGTGCAGTGGTTAGCATTGTCGACAACAGGGTTCCTGCTTCAAACCATGTGGGGGGTTTGAACCCCAGGGTGGGGGAGCCCTTCCGTGCAGAGTTTGCACATTCCCCCTGTGTCAGCGTGGGTTTTCTCTGGGTACTCCAGCTTCCTCCCACAGTCCAAAGACATGCAGGTTAATTGGTGACTCTAAATTGTCCGTAGGTGTGAATGTGAGTGTGAATGGTTGTTTGTCTCTATGTGTCAGCCCTGTGATAGTCCACCTGTCCAGGGTGTACCCTGCCTCTCACCCAATGTCAGCTGGGATAGGCTCCAGCCCCCCTGCGACCCCTAACAGGATAAGAATGAATGAATGAAACAGATTAATCGATTAATAGTTGATTACTAACTGATTTATCATTGCAGCTCTAAAATAAAACTGTGATTTACTGGTTACCAGTAAATGCGACGTCATCAGTTAAAATACAACTACTGTTTTCTCTTATTTATATTAACATCTGTATAAAAACACCTGCTGTCATGACCAGAACACAGTCACATTACCCACACTGGAACAAGATAATCTGACATTAGTTTAATATTGTGCAACATTATCACTATGAGTTGAGTGACACTAAATAATAGTGAATAAAATGTCTGAAAATCTGCAGTACTATTCAATGAGTTTAAATTAATTTGACATACTGAATTTTACTGCTTCTACTGAGAAAACGCTCTTAGCCCACGTGACCGCCGAAAACAGGAAGTAAACCACGTGAATAACATACATGGAAACATCTGTCTTCTCTGCTCATGATCTATTTCATCTTACAGGAAACTGGGGTTAACGCTGCTGGGGGTTTTCCCACTAAAGCTAAAGTGGTATGACAGCCACGTGTTAGGAAACCTCACGCCTGCAACGTAAAGGTCAAACGTTTACCTTGACCTGGAGGTCGACCTGTGGTTACCTGTCCCACACCGGACCCTCCTGTCACACCATGACACTACTATGACACACAGGAGACACGCATGGTTCCCTCCACGGTGGCTGTGATGGACTTACTAAAATAAATCCGGTAGTCAGGTGAATGGGGGCGTCCTCTCTCCTCCGTCTGATAGTGCATGGTTTTTCTGAGATACAACAGGTGAGGAGCGGATGTTGCTTGTGTCACGAGTTTGTTTCGAGAAGCGGAAAATGAGCCGAAATGTGTCGCCAGGCAGCCGAGCGAGGAGCGCAGCAGCAGAGGTCTCATTATACACACTTCTTCTTCTTCCTCTCGCCTCAGTTTCTGCTTCCCGTTTTCCACCGTCGCGACATTCAGAAATGTCAAGTGCAACGGAGGGAGACTGGGACTTCCTGTCAGGGGTTTTTCAAAATAAAAGCATTCACAGTCCAGGCTGAGACTGCCAGTCAAGTCAGATTTATTTACAAAACAACATTTACAAGTAGCAAATGATGACCAAAATTAAATTAGATTTAATATTATTAAATTAAATTAAATTAAATTAAATTAAAAATGAAGGAACGATCACATAAAACAGTCATAAATAGGAGAATGTAACTAAAATTAATAAGAGCATACAGTAGCCTATTTTGACTACATCATAACACAAAAAGCATTGCACAAACAACAAACGAAGCACAGAAAATACATGTGTTAAGCAGTGTGATCAGGTATGTCATCCTAATGGTAATGAAAATGCTACATTAAAGATATGGGTCTCCTTTTTGTGATTCGTGCCCTCTTGCAAATTACAAAAAAGGCCCAAAGAGGACAACTATGGCTAAAAATATCGTTTGAACTAATGAGTAATTGTCATTAAGACAAAGAAAAGGGCTTAACTGACAACCATAAACTGAATGCTGGCAACCATCCTGTTAGATTTTGGAGTTATTCTAAATAGAGATCTGATGGTGATGCGAAGAGGAAAGGGGCAGGTCAATGGGTGCTTTAAACATTGGAGGCATTAACATTAAACATATGCCAGCATCATGTGTGCACAACTGACACATTTCTGAGGGTAGTTATAAGAAAGGTTGGATGTATCCAAAATGGAGAGAGTAATTTTTGGATGATTAATAACGTGCAATGTAAATTTCACTATCCACTGAATTCTGGCATATTTTATTCATGATGTTGTTTTTATGATATTTGAGGCATATGTTTTAACCTATATGTTTACCCATAATTTTTTTTGAGTTTAACAGAGCACACGGGTTTGTTACTATGACATTTTATTTTGATAATGTAACCGGAAGCCACCTCTTTTTTTTGACGTGAACTTCACAATTCTTCTACAGCATGCATGTGGTCCATGTGAAGTAGCTTCACTCCACTGCCACCTAGCTAATGTTTACCCCAAAACAACCAATACACACACACAAAGACACACACACACACACACACTTGCAAGTAAAATCACATTGTTAATTTCTTAGGTAACTAATGTCTTTGTTCTACAAATGAAAACAGATTTATCTGCCACATACATATATGGCAGACATGGAGAGAGACATTAATCCCGGACAGGGGTGTAAATATAGACAGTGCAGGCAGTGCTGTTGCACTGTCTGGGACCCGTAGGGTGGGTGGGTGAGGGGGGCTTGCAAATGACCCTAACCCTGCCACCTGGGAACGATGCCTGTGTTGATATAAAAACTCACATGATTGTTGGGTAACATGTATGTTGATGTTGCCTGATTTAGGGTCTCTATCTTATCATGTGACAAGACATACAATACTGTAGCTAGTTTAGCTGCAAAATCTGTCAAGACTGACAAGCTGAGCACATCTGCAAGTCCAAGTGGCGCTGAGAAAAGACAAGAGAGGAATGAACAGGAGGAAAAAGTGGCAAAGCTGAGATTCCTTTGGCATTTTTACAAACAGTTGCCAGTGGTGTGTGTGTGTGCGCCTTATAACGAGTAACTAGTGTGCACTCAAGCCTGTCACAAGACACGGGGCCTGTCATACCTTACGCCACTGATCCCAGATGACTCTTTTGCATGCCTTTCTTTTTCTTCCCTGTCTTATCTTTTCTTTTTTCTTAAATGACGCTGTTTCCATCACACAGAATTACCGGTAGAAGAAGAGACAGTGCAAAATGTTGGTCAAACATGCAGCCTGTGGGCCAGAACCGGCCCACTGGATGACTTTGCACCTAATATTGATGTACCTGTGAGGGCTCAGAGGTGCCAGATTGCTGGAGCAAGTTAAACAGTGAGTAGTGTTCTTCATGTAAAGTGCTGCTTCAGAGGCTCCTCCACCCCGACCAGAATATAGTTCTCTGAAAAAACAATGAGTGCCTATTGTGGTCATATTTAAAGATATTGAACATTGTGCCAAATATTGTCAATCAGCAGCTTCAGTACAAACAAATCTGTATCAGACTTAAGTCTTAAAACAATATTGGTGGAACCCTATGACTGAGGCACTGCCAAAAATCTTTGATTTGTAAATTGTTTGTAAGGCAAGAGATAACTGCTTCCTCTTCACCATCCACTTCAGTTTGGTGTGGTGCTGCCAGCATTACTGCACAGGAAGGCAAATGTAGGGAAAATGCACATGTCGCAGTAGACCGACTGAATGTGGAAAAACTGAAATTGGACTTGTTTTTCATAGGACAACTCAGGCTGTTCATTGTCTGTTGTGTTAACAGAAAAAGTAAAAGTTGTTATGTATAGGTTGTCATGCAATGGTTTTCCTGGTACGACCCACTGAAGATCAGATTGGGCAACTTCGAGAGCAACCGTAAATGTCCCCGTCGCTCTTGCTTTAATGTTCCCCTGCTTTTGTTTTTATGACTTGAAGTTAATGGATTAGAAGGTGGTAATCTCCACAATACATCATGAGATCAAAGTCCGCATGTGTCCATTGTGTCTTAAACAAACACCCACCCAGGCGACCTTGATGTGTCCCTTTTACTGCTGAATAGGTTGGTCTCTGTTCAAACAAGTCACATACATATCTCCAGCCATAAATAGTTGCTTTATTAAAATCTTAAGAGTGGATGCTTGCCTTTGATACTGTTGCCAAAGAGCTTTGATTCTGCCGAGAACAGAATCCTATTCATCGTGTGTTTCGGCAAACAGGACAGTCCGACTTATCTCGCTGTAGCTGACAAAAAATATTCCATGCTATAAACCTGTATGGTGGACACTAGAGGTCAAAGCTTAAGTGCGATGCCTTGACATGACAAAGACAGGTGTGATTATGGGAGGTTCACAGAGGGATAAAAATGTCTGTGTTTCATTATTTATAATCGCTGTACTGATTTATAAAATCTGGATGCAGAGCCAAATGAGAAGAGCGTCCCTTCCTTTAATTTCCTCGCCCATAACCAAAGCACTCAGCCATGACTCTTCCAGTGATGGTGCCCAAGTGGCACGCAGTAAAAGTCTGCGGCTGTGAAAGACAGTTTCAGGCATGAGTGTGTTTTTATTTTCCCTTTTCCCTTTTCATTCACCTGGCTGGCTCCTGCAGCTACTTCTCCTGGCAGCTGCTGATGACAAAATAAGCTGTCTTTGTTATTTTGTCCCAGCAAACAAACTTTAGCATCTGTTTGTTTTCACACAAGAAAATACATCGGTTAGATCGCTGACTAAAGCTTCTCCGATGTGACAGTTTGCTGCTCTTGGAAATTTTGATGGATATTTTTCTGACATTTTAAAGATTAAACAATAAATTGAGAAAGTTTTATCAGATTAATCTGCAATAGAAATAAAGGCATTATAGTCCTAATTAGAAACAGAATTTTATTCTGTGGGGAGTATGCTTTTCGTGACTTTATTTGACTGCCTGTCATTATTTACCTAGGTGTGAGAAAGTGTACACTTCTCTCTCTGGGAAGGTCAAGAAATGCCACACCCTGAGTGAGACAAAGTCACATGAGCTCCTTAGGGCAAAACAATTAATGTCGCCATGCTGACAGCACGCAGAAGATAACACGGTTTACTCACTTGCATGTTTGCGTAGAGTTTGTGATGGTTCAGCATGGTTTACTGAGCCTACTTGGTTACATAACACTGCTGACAGTGGTGTCTGTTATGTTTGAACTGTGCTTGTTCATCAGAGAGTAAAATAACATTTAGTAGTTAAATTAAATTAAATTAAGTTTTTATTAAATACAAACAGGATGATGCAGCTTGAGACACTAAATATATACAGTCATATGTTGATGGCAAGCTGACATGTAGCTGAGAGCCATATGTGTGCATCTAGACTAATGGAGGTTAAACAGGTGTGCTATGGGCACACTGCACAGTGATCTGAAGAAACACAATGGGAGTGCTCACTGTGGTTCAATGGGGAGGAAATGCATCCATTCATTGTTCTGAGGAGGAACGTATCTGGTTACTATGACCTGAAATTATAGTGGCAGCATGTGTGTTGATGAATTACCTGTCTGACCAGGTCTGATATTTTATGGGTGTCAATTTCTAGATTGTTACTTGAAAAAATATTTTTTTGTAAAGGGAAAAAAAAAAAAGATTATCGGTGTTTTGCAATCTTAACTCCCAGTCTTTCACTCTCCACCTTCAAGAAAAACCTCAAAACACACCTTTTCAAAACTGCCCATAGCCTTTAAATTCAGTGTACTTCGCCCTCTCTGGACTACTTCCCTCCCTACCTCCCTATAAATGTTTTTTTTTGATTGATTGCTGTTGTTGCTCTCTGTAAAGCGTCTTTGAGTATCCTATAAACAGTTTATAAATCCAATGTATTATTATTATAACAACTAAAAAACACTAACCAGACAGCCATTAGTCAGCACATACAAGTGTAGGTATAGATTTCAGGGGGGATGCAGGGAACACGACCCCCAACCCCTCCAATAAAAAACATGAAAGTAGCATGACTTTTATTTTGACAAAATCAAAGATGTTTAAGCCATAAATTGATGCACAAAAGGCAGAAATTGGTGCATAAAGACTCACTAGAATGCAGGAAATCAAGTGCTCACAATTTCCACCATCACTGATGTAATAACACAAAATGTGAATGGCCCTATCTACATGTCTATATATCTATGGTTTGTCCATTCTGGGCTACCGTAGAAACAACATGGCGAACTGCATGAAAAAGGACCCGCTCCTTATGTAGATATAAACGTAGATTGAAATGGCTCATTCTAAGGTAACAAAAGCACAACAATTCTTATTTCCAGGTGATTTTACACTAAGGAAAACATACTTATTATATTATACCCCGCTCCTGCCAATAGGCCTATATCCCCCTAAATCAGACACATTACAGTGGTACAATGTGGCAAATACTTTCTGTGCATGATTTTCTTTAACTCATTTAAGACTTGTTGAATCCATTTACTGTATTTGACATAAGCTCAGCTGCTCACAGCTTGACTTGTTGAAAGGTTTGCTTTTTCCCCACAGTTAAAGAGTACACCGTAGACACAAAATGTTAAACCTATTTGATTCGGAATTATTTTATTCATTATGTAAATGTAAAGCTCTCTGTATTGGCAAGTGTGATTTACAACACCCTGGCCATTTACATAGGCCTAAATACTTCCTTGTCAACAGTTGTCCCATTTGCAGCGTCTCCGTGAGGTCTCACATGTGNGTACAGAGCCAAAATGACGACAACTGTATCATTGTCCAAATATTTATGGACCTGACTGTACATAGGCCTAAATACTTCCTTGTCAACAGTTGTCCCATTTGCAGCGTCTCCGTGAGGTCTCACATGTGTGTTATATTGAGGACATTTATTATAGTAAAAATGAAAAGAAGATTTTAGCTGGTGGTCACTACTCCGGCATCAAACCTTCTCCCTGGACTACTCTAAGGGAAGAAGCATAGCACAGCAGCACAGAGGTGTGGCCACATAGCTCTCATGACAGGTAGACACAGGGAGGAGCTAGATTACCTGTGCAGAGCTGACAGTCAGTGCACACTGAACACTACACCTGTTGTACTTCCCAGGCTCTCTCTCTCTCTCTCTCTCTGCTTCTCTCTCCCTCTTCCTGTCCCTCTCTCTTCCCCTTCTTTTCTCCTTGACTGCTCTGAGAGGGAGCTGACGGCCTCGCCATGGATCCCAACGAGGCCGGCGGGGGTGAGAAGGAGAAGGAAAAAGACAAAGTGATAAAGAGGAGGAACCGGCCTGTGTTCCTGCGTTACCTGGAGAGGAGGAAGACGGACACCATCGTGGCTGAGGACACAGCCAAAGGTGACATCAACCTGGGGACGCTGGTGAGAAGGAGCCAGTCTGACAAGACGGAGTACAGCGCCAAACTTAAAGGTACACCAGCTAATGACCTCCCCAGGGGTCAAAACTATGGCAACAATCTATACACACGTCAGACAAGTCTCTCAACTCTTTACATTGCAATCCTGTTGATAACACATTGTATAAGAGAACTTTAAATACGTATAAGTTATAAGAGCAGACTCTATGGCTTGAGGGCAACAATTCAACACACACACATAGAGAACGCACTGCTCTGCCTACCGGGCACCTGTTGTGTTACTATGTGTTGAGCAGGAGATACTCCCACAGGGATGAAGCCACATATGCAAACTGCGCTCCAAACTCAGGCACAGAGGAGTGGCTTTAGAAGTGTTCCAGACCAGCTTGTAAACAAGACCTAGACACCCGTGACGTGCAAAGAAGGGCGTACGGATTATTTTTCATCATCAAGTTTACCGAAAGAGTTTCAAGAGATGTCAGACGATTGGTGTTACAGTTTGGTTTGAATGTAACATGCATAGTTTGACCTGGAAAGTAAGAACAAGCTGGAGAGGAGAAAGAGTTGAGATAAAAAAAATCCATATTGTCAGGCCCCAGCTGTAGCCTATGGTTCCTCGTGACAACTGCTGACACAACACACATGATGTCCACGATTCAGAAAAACTGGCTTCACCTGTCCTTAGAGTGCAGTCAGTGGCTGGGAATGCTGCACTTCAGGCAAAATGACTGACATCACTGTGTCAGTATTGGGTCACCATTAAAGATTAGCCAAAGCATGTAGGCTTTCCTGTGCCACTTGTTCCTGCGTTTCCTTTTTCTGTGAACGCATCACGTCACATGCCAAAATGACAAGTGGCACTTTGTTTGAATCAGCAAAGTATAACCCACTTCTCACTTAGTGTTTAACTGATAAGATAGCTTTCTCTCATACACACACACTTGCCTTATCAGCATCTGCTCTGTTTACCTGAAATAGAGACACTTTCTACTCCTTTGCACTTTCTGTTTTCTTGGCCCACCTGCATAATGGCAGGCAGGGTTGTCAAAAACACACCGGGGTGTTTTCAGTAAACCAATCGCCCTCCCCTGTTTGACTTTAGCCTCACACCTGACAAGAGGCATTACATATTTACAGTGGTATTACCATTGCAAATATTGACAGACTGATGACTTCACTGAAAGAGGAAACATGTGAGCTGCTGCTGCTCGACAGCCAGTTCTCATCTGCTTGTCAGACAGGTTGGTCAAGCCGCAGAGCCATGGCAACATGACATCAGTGTGTCTAATTATTCACAGAAACTAGATATAATGGTTCCGGCAATGATTTACCAGCAGAAAACTGACATGAAAGGACAGTAATAAACTAAATATGTATTTACCCGGAAAACATTCATGGCGCAGGTTACTTTGAGGTGGTTTTATATTGTTTGTGGACTGGACTGTGAGTGTGTGTCACCTTATGGCTCCATTATATGTCTTCTTTAAATGATTGGCAACATACTTAACTTTCTTTTAAGTTAGAATAAATCTTTTTAGTGTAGACAGTTTCAGGTATTTTTTTAATTGTTAGTTTTATCCAAAACATATTCTCAGTATTCTCCCATTTTACGACACAAGGTTTTTCTTGCCTAGCGATACGTGATACACCATGCCTTGTATTCTGTTCTGGGGCTGTCTGTTAGATCCCTTTCAATGGGCTGAACAGTGAAAAGCTCTGTATCCACTTTCATGGGAACTCCTGTGCCGGCAACCATACCTCACCAAACATAATGCCGGTAAAAGGGGAAGTCAGCACAGTTTGAGGTCTGCTGCTGGTGTAATGCATTTTTTTGTAACACTGTGAATGTGTCAATGTGGGGGGGATCTGTCAAGGCCAGCTCTCACAACTTACAAACACAATTCAAAATGCTTTCAAGAGAATCTTTATGATTTTTTTTTTTTTTTTGCACCTCTGTGCGAGCGAGCCACCAGGAATTCACACTTGATCTATCGTTATGGGGCCTTTTCTCACGGGTGGAGGTTTTCACTGGTTCTGGGGTGTCTTTTCACACGTAGACACGTGACACTTCATGATAGTGTTGAAACATGAATGAGATACTTCTGTTACATAACATTTCCTCCAGTTAAACACTTTCTCTGATGCTACTATAATGATGTAAAATGTTATTCCACAATAAAAGGTGGAAATATCTTGAACACTTATTATTCCAAAGCTTCATTAGACGCATACAACAGATGACCTTGAATGTTTCTCAAGTGTTATCAGGCCAAGGGCGTAGTTTTTAATTCAATATCAGGGGGGAAATTCAAAACAGGGACCCTCCAACAGAAAACTTTCAACTTCAAACACTTAATTTCCCTTAATTCTGGTGATTTTTTGTGCACCAGTTTGTGCTTTTCCTGCATTCATTTATAGTGTTAATGTAAATGTCCTTCATTTTTTGTCAAAGTAAAACTCCATTGCTACTTAAATCCTTTTAAATTAAATGCACATGCTCCAAATATTGAATCCCCCCTGGAAATCTACGCTTTTGTTTATTAATAACTACCAAAGGATAAGGTTTATGACGGCACAGTATGGTTTAGTCACACAGAGCTTCCCTTACATGCTTTTACGATAAGTACTGTTGTTAGTTTTACCTGTTGCGTTGTCTGCAATCATTCAGAGGAGATGAAAAATGGGGATGAGGTTATAGCAGCTTTAACTGATACACCAACTTTACCACAGGTGACCACATTTAAAACAGGTATTACAACATAATCCTTATCAAGATACAATGGGAAGAACATCTATCCATCCATTTTCTTCTTTTTTTTTTAAGATATTTTTTGGGGCTTTTTAGCCTTTAATTGATAGGACAGACAAGTGTCATGGGGCGCCTGCTCTACCACTAAGCCACCGGCGCCCCCATCCATCCATTTTCTAACCGCTTATCCTCTTGAGGGTTGCAGGGGTGCTGGAGCCTATCCCAGCTGACACTGGGCGAGAGGCAGGGTACACCCTGGACAGGTCGCCAGACTATCGCAGGGCTGACACATAGAGACAGACAACCATTCACACTCACATTCACACCTACGGACAATTTAGAATCACCAATTAACCTGCATGTCTTTGGACTGTGGGAGGAAACTGGAGTACCCGCAGAAAATAATAACCCTCAGTTTGTGTTGAGATCTCCAGAGAGGTGATGATTCACCTCTGCAGGTGTTCGTTTTATTCCTGTATCTCAGGGAAAAAAGGAAAATGTAAGGTGTAACTTTATGCAGTGTTGCAAGCGGTCTGTGATCAGATCTCTGCCAGAGTCAGTCAGGTGTGAACAATCTGTACAGTGTTTGCATCCAAGAGAAAGTACTGTTGACTGGACAGAGACACATGATGACCCATTCTACTCAGCTTCAGATGCTAGTTACGATACCTTTCAGTCATGGCGACATGTAGTTTCATTCACAGCATTTGTGACTGGTCATTCCTGTTGCCTGAATAAGGAAACAAAAGGGTTGTTTTCTGAAAATGAAACAGTAAGGATATTTAGGAAATAAAGAAGAATGCCCCTATTCCTGCCCTACTTGTTTCGCTGACAGTGCAATTTCGATTTTGCCTACTTTTTTTATTGTGTGCAAAAAAATGTGGTCAAAACTCAGGATTACAGTACTGAGAACATATACAAAGGGTGTGACTGTGCTAATCATTACCTGGTTAGTTAATCTGTACATTATTCTTTTCTATATGAATATGGTGCCTTGGCTGTGATTAAATACAAAGTTGAACCTCCTACAGTCCAGCGATATGCAAGTTTACTGTCTGTGTGTATATGTGTGACACTGAGGAGGCATTTTGTATGTGCATGCATGACACTTTGTATGTATCCCTCCCTGTATGAATCAGTGTCAGTGTGTGTATGTGTCCTTGCATAGGTAGGTGTGCGTTCATCATTGTGTGCCACTCCCCCCACACACTCCCAGTCTGAGCAGATGGAATGCCTGAGCACGACGGAGCATTACATCAGCGGCACGATTAGTTCTGTAACCTGACACGAGCCCCGCAGCCCTCTGTCTCCCTCTCCTCCTCCTCCTCCTCCTCTCTCTCTCTCTCTCTCTCTCCCCCTCCAGAGAAGGAAGCGGTGTGTGGCGTTGATTAGGCAGCAAGGAAGCATCCCTCTTCCCTGAACAGACACTCCTGCCTGCCATGCAAAGCACAGAGCAGCCACAGACTGATTAGGCAGCAGAGCAATAAAAAAAGAGAAGTGAGCCTGACTGGCATGTTAAGTGAGGCCTTTTGGCGCTCGAGTCAAAATAATTATATCACCGTGAAATACTGATGGCTGCTCAGGCGTCAAGCGGGATGCGTTAGAAAGAGATGTAGGTTTTTTTCCAAGCATGCACAGCCCACAGGGGCACGGTGTTTACCAGCATTTCTAGAAAATGCACACAGATGGCTGGGAATGTTGGCAAACACATACTGAACATTTTGGGGTGAAATGGCAGATTAACAGCAAAATGTGAGTGCACTCACACAAGGTCATAGTTTTATTTTTTCAACATTTGGTGGGCACACATATGAAGTTGGAGGGTCTGTGGGTTCTCCATGAAATTTTGAGCATCAAACACTTAATTTTTCCTGCATTCTGGTGAATTTTCTGCACCAATTTTTGCCTTTTCTGCATCATTTTTAGTGGAAATATAAACATACTTCCTGCTTCAACCACACATAGTTGCTTCATTTTGCAACTACCACTTTAAAGCATGGACCATGGAATAAATCTGAATAAGTGGGTGGGGGGTGGGGCATAATTTTAAGGCATGCAAAGAGGGTGGGAGACATATGCATTGAAAATGACAAAAGGCTTATATTACTGATGTATTTAATGACACTACAGAAGACTGTTTTAGTCTTAGACCACACACACATCTGTATGCACAGTGAACACACACATATTGAAACACAAACGCTCAGATTATCCTCTATGATTGCTGAGGTAAATGTGCATCGCAGCAGACAGATACTTTTATTTGTCCCTATGAGAAAATTGGTTTGCAGCATAATCACAGCCATTTCATCAGAACATCACAAAGTCACCATATACACATGCCAATATCATGAAGGTCACTTACAGAGATAAAGACATAAAAAGACAAAACAGAAAGATTCATTCATATACCCATACACATACTAGGAGGGGGAAAGGCCAGACCAGCTGGACATCCTTCAGGACCAGGAAGGAGCAGCCACAGTGCATATGAGATACGTTGCTAGTCCATTACCTATATAAAAACATAATGGCTTGTGGAACAAATGAAAACTTGGCTCTATTTTTAGTGAACAGAGGGGGGCAACATCATCGCCCAGATGGCAACAGATTAAATGAGGAGGCAAGGGGGTGCCTCATGATGTTATTTACCTTCTTAATCATTCTGTCTCCGTAGATGCATTCCATATATGGTAAAGTATTAGTTTACTGACAGTGTAAAAGTTTATCTGACGATATTTGTCTGTGCCTCAGTAGCATTGCCAAACCAGCAGATGATGCAGCAGTCAGTGGGAGTGGGTGACAGTGACCGACATCGCTTGGTGCTTTTAAAGTACACGTTTTGAGAAAAAAAATCTTTTATTCATAAAAATATCATATCAGAGTCTAAAAGTTACCTGGGCATAGACCTCCACAGTCTATGCTTTTACTTACTGAAAGGCACTGTTGCATCTATGAGCTGCATTTTAGCACTTTGTCAAAACAAATGTCCTCTGCTACGTCCACGTTTCAAACCGGTCTCACTCCAAAGTCGTGGAAATCCTGCGCTTGGGCGATGACTTGCAACGTTCAGACACTGACGAAAAAGCCATCCTTTAACGTTGGCATGATACACCGCCGATTGCCATTATATTTTAAAGGCGCTCGGCGGCGTCAAGGGGAAATGCAGCGGGACACAAATGAAACTTAAGGCAATGAAGGTTGATGGGTCCAACAAACAACAACTTCCACTCGGGAGAGAGGTATTCGCTTCCCGTAATATTATAAAGCCAAACCCTATTCTTTTTTCCTAAATCCACCCACATGTTTTTGTTGCCTGAATCCGACCACGTGCGTTAGTTGTTGAGGGCAAAAAAACGTCAGTTCACAGTGTTTTACCGACGTGCATTTATCCTTTCATAGTCAACGCATTGAATGCAAGCAATGCAGGCGACACTTGAAATGCAATACATCGCTTGTACAATAGGGGGTAGTAGAGTCACCGGTACATTCCGGCTAACTAGTACTGCTAGAATGCAGGGCACTAGAACAGTCATATAAATGGGGGTGTGCCCGTACGAGTTCGCAAAGTTTTTCCTCCGCCCCTGCCATATTTCATACCCACCTCCTCTGTGAATAACAAAAAGTGTTTAATTTCAAGTACGTCGCTTGCATTATGAAACGGCCCAGGCAGGCAGAACTTGACACAGCCTCCCAGAATAAACCAACACCCTGGTAACCTTTCATGTCTTATCTGCACGTAGAAAGTCCATGACCAAACGTCGATATGTGCCGAGGTCAGAGTGAGAACATGTTGGTTTTTATTGGGGTGGTGGGGAGGGGAAGTACAAACATCCCCTGTGCACTCAGTAGTTTTCCATATCCTTATATGACCGGTGTGACTCATTAGACCAGAAGCTGTCATATGAGACTGCTCATTTTATACTAATCTTATAATGTCATCTTTCCACAGAGAAAATGACACCGCCCGACCTGTCCACAATCCACTCTCCGACGGTGGACCCGGAGGAGATTCGTTTGAGGAAGATGAACCGCAGGGCGAAGGTCATTCAGGAGCTGGTGCAGACTGAAAAGGACTTCCTCACAGACCTGGAGCTGAGCATCAGAGAGGTCGTTCAGCCTCTACGAAACTTGCAGGTAGATGTTTTTCAGGATCCCAATAAAGGAAAGAATCAATTCAAACTTAAATTATAAGGGATCAACTCTGTAATGTTAAGAAAAGGGGTGACTCTAAGGGGGAATTAATATACATTTTAGCTTGTTTACACAGTAAAGATTCTGGTCTGCTGGTATTTTGAGAAACAATGCACTACAGTATAAGATTTTGATTGTTTCATTTGTATTCAACATTTGATTTCCTCACCCTCTGTTAGGTTGTGGATGTCGACAGGTTGTTCACCAACATGGAGACAGTGTGTGAGGTATCTGCAGCGCTCCTTCACAGACTGCATGAGGCCAGGGCTGACCCTGATCCAGAGGCAGTTGTTATAGGTAATGCCGTTTTCACTCTTGTCTGATTTAATTGTGTTGACTTTTACTGCAGCGGTTCATATTTGGCAAAAGATCTAATGAGACCCCATTTTATTTGAAGGAGACATATTCATCCAGGCAAAGGCAGCTTTAGAAGACGTTTACAAGATTTACTGTTACCATCATGATGATGCCAACATGTCGCTCAAATCCTACGAGAAAGAGGAAGAAATACGGCAACATTTCACCACATGTGCATTAGCTCTGAAGTGAGTCCAGTCAATTCCTCCAAACATTTTTAAACATTATTTATAACTTCACTGATATTCTAAACATTACTAATTAAAGTGAATAATCTTGGTGGTGACTGTTTCTTTTTCTTTGTAATTACAGGAAAATCTACGACCAAGAGTAAGTAATGAAACATTTATGTTGGCATTTAAAATAAACTGATTTCCATATTGAATACACTATCATATATAGATCTTGATTATTGTCTTAATTTCTGAATCTCTGCTCTGTAGGTTGTAACAGTTTATGTTAATCATCGTTTACTGACAGTTATATTTATTTGCACAGAGGGAAACCCACCCTGCTGAACATGGGTTCACTGCTCATCAAGCCAGTCCAGAGGATCATGAAGTACCCTTTGCTGCTCGGAGAGCTGTGGCACGCCACACCTGAAGACCACCCTGACTATCGGCCACTACAGGAGGCGTTCACTGCTGCCAAGATCATCAATGTTAACATCAATGAGTTCAAGAGACGCAAGGATATAGGTGAGATTTAACTTACACTGACACATGCAAGCATATTTTATCATTGATGGCTGGTTCGTTGTAAATGATCGTCTCTTGTTTCAATTTTTGTTCTGTCTTCCTGTTCATTCTCAGTTATGAAGTATAAGCGGTCAGAAGATGAAGGCACACTGAGGGGCAAACTGAACAAGTTCAACATCCACTCTATCAGGAAGAAAGGCGACAGGTTTGCTGGCTATCTCAAGATCCTCACTGGAGTTGAACCACAGGTAAAATACAGTGAAAGACATGGAATAAAAGTCATGAGTCTTGTTGAACTGACAGTTTAAAGGAACAGTGTGTAAGATTTAGGGGGATTTAGTGGCATCTAGCGGGGAGGATTGCAGATTGCAACCAGCTGAAACTTCTCCCAGTGTTCATTGTTGCGGAAGTTTTTACCATGAGCTGAATTATCTGCAGTAGTCTCTTCCTCTCCAAATCCAGGTAATAAATGGACCAGGTAATTTAAACCGGTAAAAACACTGACTAAAGCAGTTTCATGTCATTAATAAGATTTTTTTTCTGACTTTTTTTCTGATAACTTAATGTGTACTCACCTTATTTCTAATCCAGATGTTCAGGTGCTAGTTACCATCAGCCGAATTATCCACAAAGGTCTCTTTGTCCTCAGAGCAAACAGACACAGTGATTCAAACTGGTAAAAATCACTGAATGAAGCAGTTTCATATTAAAAAATCAGTGTTTTTCTGACCCTCTTGTTCCGGAGGCACAGCTGACTATGCTGGCTGAAACTCAAATGTCCCTTTCTAGAGCCAGTGTTTAGTTTTGTCTCTTCTGGGCTACTGTAGAAACATGGTGGTGCAACATGGCAGTCTCTGTAAACGAGGACCAACTCCCTACGTAGATATAAACAGCTCTTTCTAAGCTGACAAAAACACAACAATTTGTATTTTCAGGTGATTATAAACCAAAGAAAACATACTTATTATATTAGATTTCATTTCTGCCAATATATTCCCCTAACTCCTACACACTGGACCTTTAAATAATTCATAGAATAAAGTTTTCTGGCCTAAAGATACATGTTTGATCTCCAAATTGCTGCCTTTATGCATCTGTAAATACAAAGGCTACTATTCAGGCAACATATTTAAACTCTTGCGTCTGTAGGTGAGAGATGAAGTATTCGATAAAGAGGAGAAGCTGTTCAGGAGTCTGGAGAAAGCTGTAAGGCAGCTGGTCAAGAATGTTCAATGGTATCTGCAGCACACTCAGGTAGGAACATATTAGTGTGTCCTACTACAAAAAGTGTGTGCGTGTGTTTAATGGTTTTAAATATTCTGTCAACTCTCTGAGACTATTTTTCTTGGTGTCTGTTCTGCAGGAAATGGTGTCTGTAGCTGTTCAGAATGTGCAGGACATGGAGGACATGATCAAGGATCCAAACAAAAATGACACAAACGGCTCATCGCACAATAATGGAAATGACCCCTATAAGCACTTTGTAAGTGCAGCTTTTGTATAATGTATGAGTTTCATTCAAGGCATCATTTACTTTACTATCCAGCGTATTCCTCTTCTCCGTGAATCTTCTGTATTCGCGTCTGTCCTTGCTTTGCTGTCCTGTTCCTACATGACCTCCCATTCACCCTCCCACTACGAGTCATCTGTCACTTTGCCCACAGCTACCTGTCTTCTCTCCATTATATTAATCCTCTTCTTCTCTGCCTCTAACCTTCCTGCTAGGTCCCTCCGTAACTCTGCAGCCTTCCCTTTCCTGCCCTTCTCCTCTCTGTGGATTGCACTGTGGCCAATTTCAAGATAACTACACCTTTGAATAAGACTCTTTGTGAAGCAGCTCACTTCACTGCAGCAGTTTAGCACTGCCTCAAACCAAAGTCTGTAATAAGCTTTACAAAATAAGTGTACACAAAGGCATGTGTACTCTTGTGAAGAAAAGTGACAGACTTATTTTGTGTGAAAAGGGATCCATTGTGTCTGCCATAATGAAAACATGACAGCTGTAACGGATAGATGCTCTCAGGAAACAGAACATTTTCACCAAAGAAGCGTTTCTCTTTACTTTATGTAAAGTACTGCCCATTACATTTTGCAAACTAGGATAGATGAAGTCTGCTAAAGCCTTACTGTAAGCCGAATAACATCACTACCCCTCATTTGTCAGCATGCAAATCAAGCTGGAGCAGCTCTGTTGTTATGTATTCAGTGTTAATGTTAAGGCGTACTTTGCTTTTCTCCACTTGAAGAAAATTGTTGTAAATTAAAGGTGCTGCTGCATTCTAAAAACAAAAGAAAAATCATATAAAAACACAGTAAAAATACCTGTTTGCATGTACAGAATGCATAACACAGAGGACTTAATGAAAATGTGTAGACTAGCACTGGATATCTCTATTCATCTTCTGCCGCCTCATTGACTTCTTGCTCCAGAAAGACAGCATGGAGCGCCTGGTCCTCGCCCCCCTCTCCTCCCTGCAGGGCATGTTCACAGCCCCACAGAAGCTCATCCAGAAGCGTTATGACAAATTGCTGGATTACTGCAGCCGCCTGGAGCGCTCCTCTTCTTTTTCATCCTCATCCTCATCCACCACTTCCTCCACTCCTTCGCTGGTGTCAGTAGACCCGCCTGGTCCTGCCAGGAGGGACTATGAAGCCATCAATGCCTTGCTGGTGGAGGAGTTGCAGAGGTTCAACATGGCCGCCTATACTATCCTGACCAACTGTGTGGTGTATCTAACAGCCCTGCTCACAGGACTGATGGATAAAATACTCATTCGTGCCCCATCCATACAGCAGCTACCGGTGAGGATACCACACTCAAATCACATTCATTTATTTGTAGTCTATTCAGAGGAACGCTGTGTAAGGTTTAGGGGGATTTAGTTGCATCTAGCAGATTACAACAAGCTGAAACTTCTTCAGGTTAGAATTCCATCAATGTTCATTGGTTTTTACCATGAGCGGAATTATCCACAGAGGTCTCCTCATCTCCAAAACAAACAGATCCGATGATTTAAACTGGTAAAACACTGAATAAAGCAAATTCCATTACAACTCAGTGTTTCTCCGACACTGTCTTGCGAGCCCGGTCATACTCCGAAGTTGTCGAAATCCGGCGCTTGGGCAGTGACTTGCAGCGTCGGAAACCAACGGAAAAAGCCGTCCTTTAACGTCGGCATGATACGCGGCCGGTTGCCATTATAGTTTAATGGCACCCAGTGGCGTCAGGGGGAAACGCGGCAGGACAAGGATGTAAGTTAAGGTGGTAAAAGTCCAAGTAGGGCTGGTTGGAGGGGTTGTGGATGGGTCAAACAAACACCGACCTTCACCCGAGAGAGCGGTGTTCGTGTCCTGTAAGATTCTAAAGCCAAACCTCGTTCCTTTTTCCTAAACCTAACCAATTCCTTTTGTTGCCAAAACCTAACCACGTCACCTAAAAATGTAAATTTGTGGTGTTACCCTGGTACCAATGTAGTGCGTTTATTTTGAAAGAGACTGTATGTTAATGTTAAATTTCAGATGTTCAGAAGGTTTTAACCTTGAGCTATATTATCCACAGAAGTCTCTTTCTCTCCAAAACAAATAGATCCAGGAATTTGAACTGGTAAAAACACTGAATGAAGCAGTTTTACATTAAAAACATCTGTGGCTGACACGAAAACACACAAATGCAAAAACGCAAAGGCATGAATGGCCCTTTCAAGAGCCAGTGTTTTGGTTTGTCTGCTCTGGGCTATTGTAGAAACACACAGTGCAACATAACTGTCTCCATAGATGAGGATTTGCTCCCCATGTAAATATAAATGTCTAATTCTATGGTAAAGAAAACAAGATTCTTATTTTCAGGTGATACAATAAAAAAAAAAAAAAAACGTATTATATTATCCCTCTAAATCTGACACACTGCACCTTTACTATTGAAACTAATATGTGTTGTGATTGTCTTTCCAGGCTCCATTGTCAAACATCGCTGAAGTGCAGAACAGCATCATGGATGAGCTGAACAATCTGACGTTCGTCAAGGATAACGCACAGAAGTTAATGGAGCGGAAAGTGAGCTTCGAGAGACAACGGGACAAGAAAGCAACGGTAAGAAAGTGAAAACAATATAGAAAAGATTATTCCCATCAGGACTCGAGACTATAATGCAAATTCTAGCCTTCAATCTGCCCTGTTTAGATCCCTGGTCAGCTGTGGAAGCAGCTTCTGTCAACTTCTCATTGACTCCAGGGGTAAAATAAAAGTCACACATATTCCCCTGAGTTTTAATTCTTTTTCTGAAGCAATTCCAAGCCATAAATGAGCAGCTATAAGTCTTATCAAAGGCAGACACAGAGGATAGCTCCAGGCTGTGATTAACTGGGGCACCTGGCAACCCAAATCCCCCCCAGGTATCAGTCCCCCGAGACTGATAAACCTATATGTGTGTAGGTGTACAGATATGCATACACATCTGTGCATATATGAGTGTGCTTGTGCTCGGACATGGAGTGTAGATCTATTTGAAACTCCTACTTCCAGGAGCTTATTACCTTCCACCCTCCTTCGTACACTGATAACCAACAACATGCTGACATGTGCCCACACACCAGACCCACTTCAAATAATTACACCCTTTGTGCTGTGCTGTCCTCCAGATGCCGGAGGTGCAGCATCAAACCGAGGAACAGCGCGCCTGGCTGCTGGCAGAATACCCACCTAGCCGTTTGTACCAGCTGAAGAGGAAGTGTAACGGCTGCCAGGAGCAGGACCTCAGCCTGCTGGAGGGAGAGCTGGTAGCCCTGCTGGAGGACACGGACCCATTAGGCAGCAGCAGCCGCTGGCTAGTTCATACTGGAGGCAAGTGTGTGTATGTGTGTGTTTGTAAGGACAAAGACCCTCGGGGCAAGGTAGCTCCTGGTGCATGCTGTTAGTAAGACAAAGTAAATTATCAGAGTAGATGATCTGCAGGTATGGTCGGTATAGGTCTGCTTTAATACACATTCCTCTGTAAGTGCACCTGCATCTGTTAGACGACAGCAGCTGTGCAGACACACACCAAACTTTACTTTCTGACACTGACAAGTCAGCACACAAGAATGAGTCCCAGGGGCTCCTGTGATGTCATGGTTGCTGGTTCCTCTTTGCCTGCCTCTGGAGATGGTTGCCTCACAACAGGGCCAACTCCATAGCTTGTCTCCATCTCCCCTCTACATCTCGCAGAGGCACCTGAGATCCCGATGTCTTGTTTGGAACAAACCGCTGCGCGTTGTAAGCAGTGTTACCTAGAGTACAAAGCGTCTCCCTATGGGTATTCGGAAACAAGGACGGAGAGACGACGCACGCGCGGCTCTCTGTACTCAACAATAACAAGTTTCCTTTTTTTATGAGCTCTAGAAAAAAAAAGAGTGTGTTCATGTTTCTTGGTGCGAAGTACATTCTTCACAGACTTGTCTTTTCCTCTGGGATTAGAAGCATTCCCAGGAAGTTGTTATTCATCCTTCTGTTGATATCAACAGTATGAATATGCTTGCCTCACATTTACACATTCAGTTCGCTCACATGGATTTAAGATTGTGTAAGCAAATGCTCTAGCTTCTGCTTACAGCCTTAATGTGAGACATGTAGACTCATATAATACACATTTATACTCCAGAGATGATGCACATTTATTTATAGGAAGCAGTCTCTTCATTAACAAATGAAAAGGTCTTATTAAGTACAGTTTGTTCTGTAATTACCTTACTGTAATACTGTAAAAAAACCCTGAGATTTGTCTCTCAAGGTCCACAGACCTCCCTGAGAACAGTTTTTATCGGCACTAATGTCCGAAGTCTACTGAAGAAATACTACCAGAGAAATAATTTGTATATAAATGGTTGACAATGTGTCCTGTAGATCGGTGGTCCCCAACTGGTCTAGACACGGGGTCCAGATTTCTCCTTAGTCATTAGTTCAAGGTCCACGGTTTAATATATTTAGCGTTATACTTGCGTTCAGGCATGCCGTTGAGTTAGTTTGCTGTCTCTGTCACGTAGCTGTCCATTAGTTCAACACATTCTCAGTCCGACCTTGTCACATACTGATTGACCAGGTCAGTCAGGGTACCTTGCATGTCCACATACGTCGTGCAGGGTACCCTGGGTGCATTGGTTGTTGACGTTCTGGGACACTGTTTAAGGTTCTCTACTTTCAAGATACCATTCCGTTTTCACAGGAAATTTAACCTTTACATACAGTCTCTTTCAAAATAAATGCACTACGTCAGTACAACACAGCAAATTGACGTTTTTTTTCCTTCAACAACAAACGCACATGGCCGGGTTTAGGCAGCAAAAGCACGGTTAAGTTTAGGAAAAAAGAACAGGGTTTGGCTGTAGAATCTTACGGGACATGAACACCGTCCTCTTGGGTGAAAGTCGGTGTTTGTTAGACACCACCCCTCCAGCCCCACTCTGACTTTTGCTGCCCTAAGTTACATCCTTGTCCCGCCACGTTTTCCCCTGATGCTACTGGGTGCCGTTAAAATATAACGGCAACCAGCTGCGTATCATGCTGACGTTAAAGGACACCTTTTTTGTTGGTTTATGACACCACAAATCACTGCCCAAGCGTTGGATTTCAACAACTTTGGAGTAAGACCGGGCTCCTTAGTCATTCACTCTATAGAAAAGGCTCTTCAAAGAAAAAGCTTTGTGCTGGAACTCACTGTACTTTAGTGAAAGTTAAGTCGAAAATTCAAAATGTTTTAGTCAACTGATGCTGCTCTGGTGTGAGTGTCTTTGCTGGCTAGCGAAACATCCTGGAACAGACTATTTACTGGACTTTACCAGCCCATTGCCAATGCAGCATTTGAGGATAATTACAAGCACGACAGTTCTTAGCTTTCAATGTCTGATAGTCCACCACTAACATTTTCGTCACGTCTTGTCTCATCAACGAAAATGAAACATAGATTTTGTCTTACTTTCTATTACCAAGATCTATTTCTAACACATCATAGTTTTGCTTTCGTCATGGAAAAGAAGTCATTGATGAAAAATGTCCGTCATAGTTTTCTTCAACGAAATTTACACTGCTTGTGGTCCATTCAGAATAGACTCGCGACCCACTTTTGGACTGCAACCAGCCAGTTGGGAACTACTGCTGTAGATGATGCAGAGTAACTGGGACACTGTTTGTGAAAAGAGATGCTGTGATGAATTTTACTGTAAGCTTTCAGTGTTTTATACACTATAGACAAAATGAATTCCACCCCAATTAGAAATCTAAGAGAACAATTTAGCTACCAACCTTCTAAAATTAAGTCAGAAGTCAGGCATCCTGACAAACTGTCCCTTTGTGTCACTGTTAGGTACACAGGGCTACGTCTACTCCACATTCCTGAAACAGTACAACCCTCTGAGGGACTCCCAACGGGCAGGCCAGATGGCCAAAGAGCAGCAGCAGCAGCAGCCGCCTGCCATGGTGGACGAGGACTTTGACGACCTTAGCCTGTTTGTGTCAGGCAGTGGCAGCAGCAGCCTGCGCAGCTTCAACCTCAACACCACTGACAGCAGCTCGTCCCTCTCTGGACTACAGGGGGAGCCAGACAGCCCTGAGGACCTGGAGGACACACTGGACAGTGACTCTCAGCAGGTGTGTGTGGTAGCCTGCATGTGTTTTTCAAAACTGGTCTTGCACCATAGGGATACCATTTTAGGATACTGCAATGCTTAGAAGAAGGGAGATGTGCAAAAAAGATTCAGCTGATTTTGGTCATCAGCCTGAGAACAGTCTAGGTCAGAAAGCTTAACGGGACAAATGCATATTGTTCCTCTTACCTGTAGTGTTATTAATCAGTCTAGATTGTTTTGATGTGCGATGCTGAGGGGTGGAGAAATTGGCCTTGGATATGTCTGCCTACTCTCCATTATAATGGAACTAGATGGCACTTGGCTTGCGGTGCTCAACGCTCCAGGAAAATACATTTTAAAAAACTCAACAGCAATGTCTCTTTCCAGAAATCATGACCCAGTTAATCAAGATAATCCACAGACTTTGTTGTGAGCAGTTTCATGTAGGAACTATTTTCTTTATCTAACTACACCCGTCAACCATATCACTGCACAGAAGGAAGTGTGCATCTACTCATGGATAAGATGCTTGTGCCCGTGACAGCACTAGATGTAAACATTTGATGGCTTCCTTCTTGGTGAGCTAACGTTAGCTAGCTCTGTAGTGTTAGGTGAGCTAGCAGTAGATGCCGTCTTCCTGCTACGCACTAATACAATTGTGAGTGTAGTTCAGTAGAAGGAAAACAGTTACTACAGGAAACTGCTCATGATTTCTTGAAAGAGACATTGCTGTTGAGTTTTTCAAATGTACTTTTCTTGGCACACTGAGCACCACAAGCCGAGTGCCACCTAGTTCCATTATATGGAAGACAAGGCAGACATCTCTACAGCTGATATCTCTCAAACTCAGCAACTCACACCAAAACAATCTAGACTGATAAACAGCACTAAAAGAAAGAGGAAAAATATCAATTTTTGATTTTGGGGTGAACTCTCTCTTTAAAATGTCCCTCGCAAGGTTTTGCATGATCAACAGAAAGCAGAAAGAAAAAACATACCCATGTGCACACATGTGAAACACTGACCCCCAAGCAGTATCAGGAATTCAGAAAGATACGGTACAAACCTGAAACACAACAAACACCACAGAACATAAACCTCATAATTACAATAAAATAACGGCTCAGTAAGCCATGTAACTTTAACCGGCTGTAAGTGCCTCCTCACATATGAGACTCCACCTGTAAAATATGAGGCTTGTTATTATAGAGGGCCAGTAAAACTGGAGGTGTGCAGTTATATAGACTGGGTGAGTAGAAGCTCTGCTAGAGCCGCGGCTGCACACTTGATAGCTTTACAGTGTCTCTGTCTGGCTCGCATTGGAAATTAAATGGGGTGAGTAACATTAAATGATGATGGTGCTGTCACTCTGGCTTCAACTCTACAAGGCTTCATCCTCCTTGTTGTCATGTCTTTATCTGCTGTGACTACCCAATATGCCTCTGATCTTCATCATAACATGACACAGTTATTGGTCTTAAACTATGAAGTGTTGACAAGGGTCAGTAGATTGTAACCAATTAAAATTAAGACTGGTGGTAACATGAGGTCCCTGCGGAAAGCTAATAAACAGTGCCACCTTCTGGATTTACTGGGAGACACACTTAAATATCATTTAATGATGTCAGTGTAAATTGAGATTTGACTGTTAAGTGCTTTTGTTCGGCTTGTTTTCACACCAGGCTACAACTGATTTGTGCCTCTTTCCACAGTTCTATGCTGTCTATGCATTTCAAGCGCGCTGTGACCAGGAGCTGACCTTGCAGGAGTACCAACATGTCCGCATCATTAAGTTCTGTGACCTTGGAGGCAATAAGGAGTGGTGGTTAGCTGAGGCTAACGGACAAAGGGGATACGTGCCTGCCAACTACCTTGGCAAGATGTCCTACGCATAAATAGAGGCCCTGTATTTATGCACAGGATATCCAGAAGATCCCAAAACCAACCTGTGGCGTTTGAAACAAACTCACTTACACTTACATACATAGTTGAAATATTCCTGACTGTAAAACATGGCACATTTCTGCTTCGTCATGGGCAAAATTGGTATCACTACATGTAATTACAGGTCTCATACCGAAAGTGTTGATGTCGCATCTTTGCCTTCAGAAGATCATAACGAGAAAGCTCACCAATAATCTGTGATAAATTTCAGTAATGGTAGGAAAATACAGAGCACTGTGCTGAGCACTTTTTATACTTCAGTGTTGTCGAGTTTATATTGATAATGAAGTGATTTATTAATGAAGTTAATTTTATATGTGAAGTAATTTACAGATGAAGTAAATGTTATATGTGAAATGATTTATACATGAAGTATATATATTTTATGCAAATGTAAAATGAAGAAATCTATGATGTCAGCATTTATATTTAACAATAATGTGAGCAATAAACACAATGCACTCGCAATATGTCCCACAGAATATAATGATTCACATTTAAGGAGACCACATGCTACACAGTCGTTGCTGCTGTCAGTTTTTTAGAAGGGTTTTAATGACGTTTCTGAATAAAAAGCGACAGTCACTTTTTCAACGGTTAGACTTGTTAGGACAGAATGAGGCACACAGTCCAGCAGCATTTACACAAAGTAAGATTCAAGTATTTGACTGGATGGTGTTACTCATATACAGATGCTCTTTTAACACAAACAAACTGCTCTGGCACACTAATTCCACAAGCGTTTATTGTCTACTCTTTCACACCTCCTCCTCCTCCTCTTTGTTTCTCTCTACCTCTACTCATTTCTTCAGTTTCTTCTGTGCCGCTTTCTTCTTCACCAGCTGTAACCGTTTCATGGCGTTTAGCTGGGACTCTTGGGATGTTGGTGCTTTGTCCCCTGGCGCAGCCTTCGCCCCGTTCCCATTGTTCCCGTTACCGCCTCCGTTACTGCCTCCGTTCCCTCCTCCACCTGCCTGGGAGCCGCTCGGGGAGCCGGCCCCTGTTGAAGCAGCACCTTTCCCTTGGCTTTCACCGCTCCCTGAGCGATTCAGCGGCTGCTTACCCAGAGTCAGGGGTGGAGGAGGTTTTAGAGGCGCCTGGCTGGAGCCGTTTCCGTTGCCACTTCCAGGTATCTTTGCACTCCCAAGTCCCGACTTGGCTCCTGCTAGCCCAGACAGCCCGACAGGTTTCTGGCCAGATGGAGTTGTCAAGGTCTTGTGGCTCCCACTTGGGCCAGAGGAACCTAGTTTGGAGCTGGCAGGAAGAGATGGGTTTGTTTTGGCGCCAAATGCAGCCCAGCCTGTAAGACCGCTGCCTGAGGTGGAGGAGCTGCTGATGGTGGGGTTGGCTGATGTCGTGGATGCCTGGAATTATAAACAGTTACCTCAATTATCACAGTGTAACACAAATTCAATAGTGTCTTGTTATATAATAAGAACCTTTAAAGGTTCAAAATCGAGACCCTGAGAAGATGCCAAAAATTCTGGAGTCAAAAACCAAGAAAGTAATTTCAGTGTTCAATAGATCAGCTTACTTGATAAAGTCTATAGTTTTTGTCTGTGGATATTGTGTGTGTTCTGTGGTACTAATTAGAATGCCAAATGAAAAGAGCCCCCAGGGAATATACTATTTACTCCTGCATGAAGACGAAATATTGCAAGTATTACAATATGAACTTTTCATATGATATTAAAAATTATACCAGTAATATCGTGAACAAGATGATATGGCACACCCGTAGTGGGCTGAACAGAGATGAAAAGATGAAAATCATGTGGCTAATAACCTTCTTTTGTAATTAAAAGAAGTCATCTCAAGATAAAGTTAAATGTGGCAATACTCCCAAACAGCAGCAGAGGAACTAGCCTTTTCTGTAGTCCTGCAACGTTATTGTTACCACTTGCAGTTGCCATTTTATATAGCACAGCTGCCTGTTCCACAAGTAGAGACTGACCTCTAGTGGCACATATTGTGCACTGCAATACATCGCCTCAATGCAGCATCTCTGTATCAGTTTAATAGAAAAAGGAGCATATGTGTTTTTGACGGTATTGAAACTCCGGTATATCATAATAACTTAGACAGTATTCAGAGATTAACTAATGCATTGTCGATGCACTGTGGGATTTGTTGACAGAAAAAAAAAATTAATTTTTTTTTTTTTAAAAACAACAACCTGATCTTGTAAACATATCTTCAGATCACCGCTTACAAGAGCAAATACATATTTATCGAGACATGTCTATCAGCGGAGTTACCTGCAAGCTCGACAATGCCTCAACTTGCTTACTTGAGCAATACGCCCACTCCAACTTGAATTAACATAATCAAATCCCTGACTACAAGGCAACATGTCTGCTGTCAAAATAACCCCAGGGTGAACTCCAGTAAGTAAAAGTGCTCTAAAAAGTTTGAAACCCAATCCCTCTGGAGAAATGATACTGTACTGCAACACTATCTCAGCAGATGTCAGCGGTCTGATCCTTAAAAATTAATGTACACTTGCTGCTCATTTTCCTCTGCAGGGATTTATGCAGACTGTGTTTTAAAGCAAACTGACAGCTATTGCTCTTCTCTCACTTGCTACCAGTAATAACTTAGGAATACTGAATCCTAGTTACTGCTTGACTTCAGGTTGACACAGGAGCACCTATTATTGTGGATCAAAGAAGGCAGCATACAGCCATACCATAGCCACACATACCTTCACTTCTGTTCTTTTGAAGGCTTGGAAGGTGCTGGCTGTGTCAGGCTTGGCTTTAAGCTCTGTCTTTTTCACCAGTGTGTCTTTTACAACAGGTGCTGATGATGAGGATGGGGAAGGCTTCTGTGGAGGTTTCTGGGCCTAGTGGACAAACACACATAGTGCTTTAGACAGAAACAATACAAATATGACTATGCACTGATTTGTCATACAATCAGTGACTATGTACATGGTGGATACTGGAATATAATTTATTTTCCTCACCATACGTTTCATTTGCCGGGTGCAGCGGGCACAGTACCACACAAGCCGTGGATCATTTACTTCTTTGTCTGTCACTTGGGGCTTGTGACAGTCCTGGTGGTACAGATTATGGCACTCCTGGCACTCAACCAGCTGGTTTCCCATGGTCACTGTCATTTGTCTTAGGCAATTAAAACACACAAGCAAAATCAACATGAATGGAAATGAATAATGAGACTGGAATGCATGCTAACATCCTGAAACTCATGTATTAGAGCAAAACTACATTTAGTTTATTTGCTAAAAGTGAAGGTATACCTGCAAACCACACAAGCCAGGCCCATTTCCATGGCAAAGTCATCTGCATTGGTCTCATCATAGTCGTTTATATTTGGCAGAAGATCTTTGCTTGTTTGAACAGTTATCGGTGAAGAGCGATTCTCCTGCTTCTCTAAACGTGCCTTTTTCGGAGGGTCCACCTCACCCAAGTCCACCCTGACCTGTTTGTCAGTAAGACAGAAAGAGGAACGTTAGGACAATGCATGTTGACATCAGTGCCATACGTTACAACACTGTCAAACTGTAGCTAGCCTATTCATTATTATACTGTCCCATATGGCATAATGCAATTGTTTTTCTTGCACTTCTTGCCTGGGCGTGCAGCTTTGCAATACGGTGCTAAAGGTCTTAAGGAAACTTGATAAGCAACACATAAAAAACATTTTCTTATTAGCCACTTTGACCTTCACACTAAAATGACAGATGTAAACGTGTAGTTACATTTGCTCACGATTTAACAGTTGCAATATATGCTGTACTAATTCAAAGGAACATGTGATCACACACAGCAAAACGGGACTGGAACATAGTCGACAAAAAAGTAAAAGCAACAGTCAAGATAGCCTCAAGACGCTCTGGCCTTATTTATGTATTCATACCTTTTCAATGGGTCTCTTCTCTGCCTCCTTCTTACTCTTTTCTGAGCCAGATTTGCTACTGCTACTGCTGCTGTTGGAGGAGGATGAACTTGAGGAGGACTTGGAGTCCTGTTTGCTCAAGCTTAATTTTGACACAGATCCCTTTGACACATCCATATCCTGAGGATACACAGTGATATCACAGATTACTTGGCATTCAGCTGTGTAAATTACATACCCATGAAAGTTAAAGAGAAATGAATAAAATTAAGGTACAACGTAAATAAAGGCTCAAGATGTGAAAAACATGATAAAATCCTTACTTTTTGTATGGAACGGTAGTCACTGCCTCTCGACAGGGACTCATCTAGTAATGCTTTGAGTTTCTCGGCTGAATCTTTACTCTTGGAGTGCAGGTAACTCAGCCCCTTCAGGAAGATGGGATCAAGCTCCAGACTGACAGGTCCAGCCATGGCTTAAACTGAGAATCACAGAATAATGTCAGCTTTTAAGGCTTCAGTTATAACCTTATCAAATACCACTGCTAAGGACATTCTAGGACAAGTCAGGATACGGAAATGACAGAATCTTGAAATACAAAAAGACAAAACAAAAGCTGTAGCTGCCACTTAAGACACTGCGGTGTAAGCTTGGACTGAGAGCTTTGGGATTAAATACCAACAGAGTACAGTAAAACACTTCATTGATTTGAAGAACAAAATGTCCCTCCAAGGCTTAAATCTCTACAGATCTTTGCTAGAGTCAATACAACACTGCACAGTGTCAACATAAGGTTTCTTGCATCCACAGCAGGAGTGTCCAAACTTTTTTTTTTTAAATAGGGACCAGATTAGACGCATCAGTGGTGGCCAGCTGCTCCTCAGATCATATGAATCATTAAAAAAATGCAACTGTTTCGTCTTTAAGTGAAAAAGTATTCAACGGAAGGCGATGGCCCTCACTCTTGACCTTATGCTATCTTGCTGTAATTACGTCTGCTACCTAGCTGGAAATATCTGGTGTTAGGTATTTGTACTCTGTCTTTGAAAATACATTAGTTCCCCCTGCATAGTTCTTTCTTGATGCATGTCTACAAACTGTATGATTGCCCTGCCACTGTAAGGTGAATGAACAAAAAGTGTAAAGCGATCTTGCTTGATTATCCAATACTGCGTTAATTACAAAGGATATTTTGAAAGACAAGCCAAGGGCCTTTTGAAATTGGACTGAGGGCCAAAATCGGCCGGACTCTGGAGGTGACTGATCTACAGCCTCCTAGATAAAACTCAGCTACTTAATATACAGACTTCACAATCATTCTGCTATATTAAATTGGGCTTTTGACACTGTATTTTAAACTAAACAAAACACAAGTACACACACACAACATCCCAAACATAACACATTAAAAATATTTGAAAGGATTGAAATATTTGTGGTTAATGCCTCTGTTTTTCTTAAGGGCAGCCTAGTCACACCCATACCTATCATATCATCCTTTTTTTTAGTATTTCAGACATTTGGACAATGACCATAATCATTAATATTGTACACATAAGAAGATGCACTAATACAAAATGAAGTCAGAGAACAAGAGAGTAGAAATGGAGAGAAATGAGCCAAAGAACAGCCTCTGAAGAGAGGAAAAGAGACTGCACGTCGACCAGGACTGTTGTTCAATTGTTCACAGTATACTTAATTTACACCTACGTGCTGTGCTGCTTTGTCGGAAGTAACCTCTAACGCCTCTGGGTTGAGTCTTAAATGTCCTCTCTGTCCTGAACAAAAGAAACACACACCTTAACATGGAGTTATCTTGGTTGCTCTGTAACGTTATTAGTCCGGAGCAGACACTCAGAGCACTGAGACGTTACTAGCACCACACAGAAGCTAAAGTTACCTCCCCCGTTAACTGTCAGTTATTAAACAAAATTCACAGGTTATATGTTTAAGTTGAATTACATTACCTCACACGCTGCTTCTGGTAAAAACCTGCCACTTGACCCGGTATTTTCGGTTTGCTGAGCAATTAACGGTTGGGCAACACTTCCTTCTCGAGCTGCCGGGGCGGACGGTTTCCCTGTGTAACCGTTTAATGTGTCCGGAATCTACACGCGCGGAACCCTGTGTGAGGAAATTAGTTTTATTTAATATCCTACACACTTTAAAGCTCTAAGTTTAATAAATAATGAGATGTGTGGCATATATTTTAACTATTTAAAATTTATGTAGCGATTTAATATATATTTCCGTTACTACTGACTCGTAAGTTGACAGCGGGTGGCGCTGTGGAGCTAACCTAGCTTTAGCATCATAGCTTTAGCACAAGGAAAGAAGAAGCGGAAACTTACTGTGACAGGAAGCGTGTACTACAACAACGTGGGTTTATTGAAGTCGCCGGTGTTTATGTCCGCATTACTAAAGCTTTTGTAAGTATTTATTCATGTCATTTTATGCGCTGAATCCCAAATGTTATTTCAGTTAACACTATCTTGCTGCCACATTAAAAACACACCTGAACACATCACCAAAGCTAACTACTTGTTACCCTTCTTCTGTTTTTACCTTTACCCTACAGTATTATTCACAATGAAGCACACGGAGGTGCAGCAACAGCATCCCTCCCTCTATCTTGAAGTTTGCTCTCAAAATGAGGAGCAGCGTCTCCCTCTGCACACCTCCATCGCCCTGTTCCTCCTCTCCTACTGCGAGTGCAAGTCTTTCAAAGTTTTCCTGGTCTTCACCAAACCTGGCAGCTCCCAGTCACTGAAGAGTCAGCTACCAGAGGGTTTGGATGTGTCTGACATTCAGTTGGAGGATCTGCCTCAGTTGGTGAGGGGCTGCCGTCTCCCTGCTGTGTTGGATGAGACTGGGAGGCTGTGCAGAGCAGGGCTGGCAGTGGTCCTGAGACATATCATCAACAAGACCTTGGATGCTGATCCCTCCAGGAATGATGTGCTGGCACTGCTGGGATTCAAGAAGACCTGTCTGAAGGCCTGTGCTGAGGTTAGTGGCAAGAACTCAGTCCACTGGAGCACAGCATCAGACACAGTGATGGCTTTTAACTACAACTCACCCTTAAGCAAGGTGTATGAAGAACAGAAAGAGTAGTTAAAGGGTTGAAACTCTAAGCACACTATTAGGCTTGTGGCATTTATAAAAGTTGCAGGAGGTATAACCCAAGTATCAGTCCAGATTGCACAACCAAAGATCTACAATTAATTTAAACATTTTTCTCTTCCACATCTCAGTTTCATTGAAACACTGTGTCTGTGATGTGACAGAGTACTATACATACTTAGTGTACATAGTGACATAATGCTATTATGTCAGTGTCAGTCGACCAGATTTCACGAACACTAAATTTATGGGTTCCATCATTTCCCAGAGAGGAACTGATACACAACTGTAAATTAAACAGTGTTTCTAAAAAAGACTAATTTGCTTCTAATCATTGAGAAATTAAGACATTTATACACTTCAAAATAATTAATTCTCATTTATTACATAGTATATAGCAGTGATTCTCAAAGTTAGTGGATTTTTAAATTATATAGCCCCTTTTGAAACAGTTTTTTCAGCCAAGTACTCCCTGACCAGTGCAAAACATTTCTGGCAAATGCCTATATAACGAGGTACAATAGTGCTGAGCCGTCAATATCTGATTTACTAAACGACAACCCTGTAACTGAAAAATGCTGCATTTCAAATTTTAGAAAGATGTGTTTGAGAAAAGGTGGCTTATAGAAGATGAAAGACTGTAACTATACTGTCACTGTATTTAATTAATGAAACTGTGTACAGTATGAGCTACTAGAACTTATTAGTTATTATCTTCTACTTCTCATCTCATACTTCTCATTTATTTCCTTTCATTCATTTCCCGTAGATGCTTATCCTTTTGGGGGTTGCGAGGGTGCTGGAGCCTATCCTATAATAACTAAACATCATTATTATACTGTGAATGTATTGGTTGTTTATATCTTTTATTTATTTTACTTTATTTTCCCTTTAACTCTGATCAAAAATTGGCTTTGTAATGATTTGTAAACTAAAAAGCAAATAAGCTTTATATATGAAAATGGGCTTGAAAAAATAAAGTATAAAAAAATCATCAAAAAATCAAAATTTGTTAACAGGCATGCGTATAAGTCAACATAGAGTATATGGAGGATGAACTTTCCAATAATTAATGAAAAATGAATGAATATTTTGGGGGGGTTTGTCTGACTTTTTCCCCAGAATTGGGTACCAATTTACATACTTCTTCACCAGAAAATTCCTACGGGTTTGTTAGGAAAATACAGACTCAGTAAAATAAAGCATCACTGTTGCATCTTCAGCTGATTGTGGTTTAAAGTAATCACAGGTGCTAGTTCCTTGGCTGATGAAATGTCAAGCTATCGATGGATAAACTCTTCTTTCGCAAACTTTTCACTTGGGTTGATGGAGTTTTACAGCGTGTTGATTGTGGTTTGGTCACAGTGTCAACAGCATTATACTTAGACATCAATATAACATCTCACAAAAATAAACAGTGCTTTTAAGGTCAGTGCTGTCTTTGACCTTAAAAAATCCTTTTTTTTCACCCTCAGGTGAGCAGGTGGACCAGACTGTGTGAAATTGGCATCCCCTCTGCTGTTGAAGAACACCTCAAAAATCCCACAAATCAATATGAGCAGCTGCCTCTCTCCATCCTCACCCTGGAGCGAAGGCTAGCGGAGCCTGTCAAAGTCCACAATGATGACAAGATACGGAGAAAGAAGCTGCAAGAGCAGAGACAGAGTGAAAAGAATGAGTCCCCCGAGGCCCAAGGGAAACCAGACTCTGAGTCCGGACAGTCACCTCAGGTCAGTGATGGACTGGAGCTCAGGGCGGCTCTGGCAAAGCTGTCTGTGGATTCAGTACCAACTTCAACCACCAGAGAGAACTCTGAGATCAGGAAAGTGAAGACGACGGACCTGCCTCCGCTGGAGCATGTGTTTGCTGAAGGACTGTACTTTACACTGACTGATGTGGTGCTGCTGCCGTGCATTCATCAGTACTTGGTAAGGGCCTTGGAGTTTATGATTTATACTTGAGTGTTGTCAGTGATGAGCCCTTGTGGCTAGGGATCCGATTCTTATCACATCATGTGCTCATTTAATGCTGTAATCAATGGCTATATTTCCTGTACAAGCCGTATACTGTCAATGCTCTGGCACACTGTGAACTTTACATAGTTTACTGTAAGCGAAATACCCATTATTGTGCCGTGACAAGTCAAGTGTAGCCATGCACGGCTTTGTCTCTCAACGTAAACAGTAGCGCACATGACTTACGTCTGATGTCACCTCATACAGATGGTGCCATTCAGTCTACAAACCCCCCCTAACTTAAATTTGCTGCCTTCATAGTACCATTTTCCACCAAAATTAGCTCATGAATCTGGGTTTTTTTAAATGCAGGAAAACTCATTTTAAATAGGTGATAGACTGCTTTCCTGTTGCTAGTAGACAAGTATGCAAGTATGTCCTTCTTTTGTATTTTTTTATTTTATTTTTTGACCAGTGTGTTACGTTTGACGACATCACAGACGGGCCAGAAAACAGATTAGTAAACAGTAGAAAGGAGCATGGAGGCCTGTGGAAATGTTACAGTGATTTCTTCTGTTTATATATCTCTAGCTTATTCAGTTTGTCTTTTACACTCGGTGTCAACTACATTTTGCATGTCTATTTATTCTGTTGAAATCCGGTATTTCTGCACAGTTACAGATAAAGATTAAGCTGCATCAATATTATTAGTATTATACTATTTGTAGAATTAGACTGGGCAGGTTCAGGTACGCGTACTAGAAAATATCACAGATTTCGGCGGGCAGGTCAAAAAGATGACGTCCTCAAATGTCTTGGTTTGTCCTCAACCCAATGATATTAAGTTTACTGTTGTAGAAAAGTAAAAATAGCAGGAAATATTCACATTTAAGAAGCTGGAATAGAGTATTTTGATTTTTTTTTCTTTAAAGCTGCAGTAGGTAGAAAGCCTGAAAACGGTTGATTTTTGAGTCTCATCTGAGTTAGGTTTCGTTCGTCTCCGNCCCCGCACATATACCCCCGAGGCTCGGCTCTCCCTCTCCGCGCAGCAGCCCTCTCCACAACAGGATTTATTAATTAATTTATTTTAGGTCAGAAAACATGACGACACATTCAAAGCTACAATCATAAACATCAGTAGAAGCTTTGAATATAAAAAGAGAACATTCGCTACAGTCCTATTTTTTAATGTATTTATTTTGATGACTGGTCATATGCATGACTTATGGTTTTGACTCTGTGGTCAGGGTGAGCAGACAGTACACCCAGCTCCTTTCAGATCCACCCAGGCAGAAACTTGAGTAAAGAAGACTCGCTGCATCAGACTTGGCACAGGTTGTGCTCTCAAAGGTGGTCCAGAGCCACCTGGCAAAGAGTGATAACAGTGTATGGGAGGGTTTCTATTCAAATGCAGCAGGTTGAAATGCATTTCAATGACTTTCCCTTGGGAACGTTTTTCTCTTGGCAACAGATCAAGAATTGGTGGGTTGTTATGCTGACCTTAAAACTCTTAACTTAAAAAAAATCTGCAAGACTCGTGAACATTTTTTGAATATTCATTATATAGAATGATTGCATATTTTACAAGTTAAGTCGGCGGCAGCAATTAAAGTAACTGCGGCGGAGACCAGAGGGTACCACAGCGATTTAGTTCAATGGTATATTGTTATTGATCAGGAATGCTGCACTGTCAGGCAGTGAAGTGGGTCTCAACCTCCATTTCACCCTTCAGCCGCCTCCAACTATTCCTCGACTGTGGGAATGAACTGAAGTTCTCACAATGAGGCTTTTAGTAGTCAGCTGTGCTCCAGTGGTTTCCAGTTTCACACTCAGCCTAGCGTGTCTCCTCTTAACGGCCGTCACTGTCCGCGACACATGTGGCCACGACTGATCCCTTCCACTCCACCCACTTGTCCGACTGCAGAGCGCCCCTTCTCCCTCAGTGCGTCTGTGTCCCCCTCTCTCTTTCTTCTGTCTTCCACACATAGTCACACACAGTGACACTGCGCCTCTGATCATGTCTCTGTTTGTGTCTTTACCCTGCCCACCTGCCAACACTGTTTTGATGTTTTTCCTGCCGGCCCCCTCGCGTCTATCCGTCTGCCAGCATGATGAGTGAATTCTGGTGGAACCTGACATCTCGCTCCACTGGAGATGACATGTCAGATGAGTCACTTAATCAATATCTCCTTGTTTTGTCTCCTCTTTTTTCTTTCATTCCTTTTATTGTCTTTGATAGTGTTCACTCCAAGCCCACGCTGCGAGCACTCTACATCAGCTCCCCCACCTGCTGCGTTGGCACAGCCGCGTTCAGGAGGTACCTGGGGTCCTCCGGGCAGCTGAGGCCTGTGGGATGGCTTTCTCCATCCCCCAGGTTCCCACATACAGCCACCCAGAGCCATCAGCAGAGGACAACGCAGCCAGCCTATTGGAGCAAGAAGAAGGCCAGGAGATGACCACACAGCTTCCCTTTGTCGGTGGCCCCCGTCCCACAATGACTAAACTTCAAGTAAATTATTACATTTCCTTACTTATTTCTCATTATGTTTTACCTACCTCTCTGTGGTGCGCAAATGATTTGCTTTCACATTTCTGTAAATGTGAGGCGCTGTCTCCCAGTGCCCCTTCGCAGTACAGATAGAGGGTTTGAAGACTCCAACTGGTTGTTAACTATTATCCCTGTAATTTCATGCACCCATTTTCTGCTGATTGTGCCTTCAAGAGTGTAGCTCTAAGTTAATGTTTTGGCTTCTGGCAGACTTTCTTAATTGTTGAATTTTCCTCTTTCTGCCAGTGCTTAAACGTTAAGTGCTTTCAGTCACTGAATTAACATATTAAGTGGGCTGTTTTAGGATGCTGTCCTGTGCGCATGGCTTTCCTCTCACATAAGTTTGTATGACTGTTTTTTATCAGTCAAGACAAACCAACACACAAAGTCACCTGTCTTAAAAGAAAAACAGAATCAGTTTATATGAACAGTACCGCCCTTGGTGCATTATAAAATGCCCCATTCAGTATTATCAGTGGATGCGGTTGCCACTTGCAGTAGTGCAGACAATGCACATTCAGCTTATCCTCATTTCAGACGCAATAAAAACAATGAATCCAGTCCAAAACAAAACAAAGTTTTATAGCCAGTCTAAGTAGTTTATAGTAATGGCTTAAAATCTTAGTGTAAAGAGACAAGACAGCGCACAATAGTAGCATAATGTGTCCATGGTCTTAAAATGCAGTTCCCTCAGGAAGCATTGGCAAGACACACACACACAGTCACACAAATTTATAGCATTCTTAGCGCTGTGGCACGCCAAATATTGCCCCTGCAACACTTTAGCTACTACCTTTTCCAGAAGGAGATAAGCAGGCCCAGCTGTTTAAAAGGAGACTGTCTCCTCAGCCCTGACTAACCTCTCGCTGCTAAGCCTTTAGACTGTTCTCTTGGCCTTGTTGCTCTGCTCCCTCAGCAAAAAAATATTTCTGTGATTTCCTGCTGGCTAAATGTCTATAACAATGTGATTTTAAGCGATGGCAAGAGAGGGAAGCTGTATCTGGAGAGTCTGGACGAGACTGAGTGAGCTGGGTGGTCAGGATGAGATGCGCTTTAAACATGCCATGCTGCCGGATGAAATTTAGTTAGGCCCAGATGTGAATAAATGACAGTTTTCATGGCAGGTTGAAATCAGACATTAAAACTGAGAGGAATGTACACACACACACATACACACATACACACAGACCTCCACAATGGCCACCATTCTTTCTTTGCCTAGAGGGATTACAAGGATGGCTGCGTGTCGCCACCATCATGTCTGCACTGCAGCTGTTGTGTTGTCTTGGCCAAGGTGCCTGTGTGTGTTTGTGTGTGCATTATGTTCTCATATGTGTGTATGTGTGCGCGCATATGTCCTCATATATGACTGTGTGCGTCCCAAGGCAAGTACATGGAGACAGAGAGGCCTGCCGTCTGACACGGTGACACGCGATCCTTCACTGCTGCTAACCAGAGGCACCAGACTCATCCTGGCTTCTCTATCCACAATATAAATGGCTCATAAACTGCCCCTCTTTCTCACTTCAGTTAACACACACTGATGCATGCCAGTCGAACTGCCTGTGCAATGAGCTGTGGAGGCTCAACCTGTGATCCAAATGTAAACAAAAGGGTAGCTCCACTACCGAAATTCAGCACCAAACACTAAAGCCCGTCTGCTGTCACTGACAAATTGATTGACAGGTCTTTAAATGCAGTCGCTAGCATTAGACAATTGAATCTACAAAAGCAGTAAAATATGGGGGTTGATCCAAAGAAGGAGGATTAGTGAGTTAACAGGATCACTTGAATCTGAATTTAGGGAAATCTTGGATTGTCTGTTGGCAGAATGGGGCTCACAGGAAAGCCAGTGTCCCAGAAAGTGGGATTACTGAAAGTCTGTGTCTGTCCCTGTGGAAACTTATGTGCAGAAACTAACCAGCTATGTGGCAGGTTACTCACTCCTTCTAGTCCTCAGTTGTGCAGAAAGGGTTTGGCCTTTGTTTGCCGTTTAAGACTCATCTCTACCAGCTTGAAGTGTCCGCCTTAATGCAACTTCAGAATATGACTGATGCACTGTGAAAATGTGGCCTAACCAACACACATGTCAATGCTTGATCTTTTGAACCGCAGTGTTGCTGCTTGTCTTGTCAGAATGTGACTGAGGTTGCCATTAGGGAAGGTATCTACTGTATCTTTTTCATGTGCACGGTCAGCTTGTGTGCTTTAAATGTGCTAATATTTTTTAATGGCTTACCTTGGGGCCAGAATTTAATGCACGTATAGGTCCTGTTTGTGCATGTGTGTGTATTTCCGGTCTGTGTGTATATGACAACAGAGTGAAAATAGTTGAATTTCCCCTCAGGGATTAATAAAGTATATCTTCTTCTTCTTCATCCAGTAATTCAGTGGAATTAGGCCTAGATGTTCAGTTACAGCATTAACAATCATTGTGGACCATTGTGGGTCGGTGGAATAGCTTAAAATTGAATCACTTGTTTAGATTAAAGTCCAACTTAATGGTCCACTTTCTGAAATACCTACCATGCCTTCACCCAGTGATGAAAAACTTTGAGTGCAGTGGTTCCCGACTGGTGGGTCGCAGTCCAAAAGTGGGCTGCTGGTCAATTCTGAATGGGCCGCAAGTGACTCATGAATGTTTCAGGTATGTAAAAAGCCCAGAGCTTTTATTTTGGAGTGCTGTTTCCTGCCGTAGATTGAGTGACTTACGGACAGCTACTTGACAGAGACAGCAAACTAGCTCGACAGCATGGCCACACGCAAGTATGATGCGACATATTAAACTGCGTGGACCTTGAACTGATCACTAAGGAGAAACCTGGACCCCGGGGCTGGACCAGTTGGGAGCTATTGTTATAGCCGAAACAGACAGGGGGTAGCTACCAATAGCTACTGGGGAAAACCAAAGCGCTATCTTCTCCTTGTTTTGGTTGCATAATTGTTGACGCACTTCATTTGTGCCATAATTTGAGCCTTCATTTTCCTTGGAAGTCACATAGTGGCAGACAGAATTACATAGTGAAAGCAATGCTTAAAACATTTATTTTTATAGTGATAAGTTAGAATAATAACTCTATGTTCACTTTAAACCTCCAGGTCCATTGTAATGCAATTCACTAGAGCAGTTCTCTGATGCAGAATATGCTACGGCATGAAACTTACAATGAATTTTAATTGCTGTTGACATGGTGTCAGAAAGGTGCTTATTTAACTCTGGGGTCATTTTGAGGCTGTAATTTGTTGTGTTCTTGTAGTGGAATGCATCATTATATGGTGTTTTTAATGTTTTTGCTCCTCAATTAGAGTAGATTAAGTCGTAAATAAATAAATAAATGTTGATGTAATGTAATGTTACACAACACCACACAGTTCAGCTCCAGTGTGCCAAAGTCAATCCACAAACAGCTGAAGTAGTAGTGGCAGCGTGAGTGAAATATTTTCAGTCAAACAGTATTTAGTGCAGGGCAGTTGTGTTGTGTTGCATTGCATCATTCAAGTGTTAATATTTTTGTGGTCTTTTAGGGTACATCTTAAAGTTATTTTTTAACTATATACCCGGCTTACCCGGGTAATATGCTATGATAGGAGGTATTCTGACAGTAATTGTGCAACACCATTGCAACCTATTAGTACGAGCCTCTGTTGTATAGATCAGATGTGGGACCAAGTCATTGTTTTGCAAGTTATAAGTAAGTCTAAATTTTGGTACTCAAGTCCCAAGTCAAGACAAGTAAGTCCCAAGTCCTAAACTTTGAGTTTGGAGTCCTGAACAAGTCACAATGTGCGCCTCACCAAATGTAATGCCACTTTAACATAAGAGTAATTATATATTAAATTTACAAAAATCATGAATGCTTTACCCCGCCTCTCGCCCAATGTCAGCTGGGATAGGCTCCAGCCCCCCGCAACCCTCAAGAGGATAAGCAGTTATGAAAATGGATGGATGGACGGATGATTTAGGAGATGAATGACTTCATGGCACACTTTTTAAATAACATCTAACCCCAATTCCAAAAAAAGTCGGGACACTGTGTAAAACGTAAATAAAAACAGATTGCAGTAATCTGCAAATCCTTTTTGACCTATATTCAATTGAATACAGTCCAAAGACAAGATATTTAATGTTAAAACTAGTAAACTTTAGACATTTCTTCTAAATTTGACCCCTGTAACACATTACAGAAAAGTTGGGTTGAAGGCAGCAGTAGACTGGGGAAGTTGAGGAATTCTCAAAAAACAGATATTTGGAACATTTCACAAGTAAACAGTTTAATTGGTATCGGGTATAAGAGGGCATCTTTGAATTGCTCAGCTGTTCACAAGTAAGGGCAAATAGTCCAACAGTTTGACACCAACCATTTCTCAATGCACAATTGCAATGAATTTAGGGATTTCACCATCTACAGTCCAGAATATCACCAAAAGATTCAGAGAATCCACAGAAATCTCTGCATGTAAGGGGCAAAGCTGAAAACCAATATTGAATGCCCGTGACCTTTAATCCCTCAGATGGCAATGCATTAAAAACTGACTTACTTTTATAGGTTTACTACATGGACTCAGGGACGCTCTGAAAAACCATTATTGGTAAACACAGTTTGTCGCTGTCTATGAATGCAAGTCATGACTCTATCTTGCAAAGTGAAAGCCATGTATCAACAAAATTTAGAAGCTATGGGCCTGAGATGGACTGACACAAATTGGAAAAGTGTGCTCTGACGAGTCCACATATAAAACTGCAGGGCCCATGGTGTCATGGGTAATTTGCACATCTGTGAAGGCACCATGAATGCCGAAACGTACAGAAAGGTTTTGGAGCAACATGTGCTGCCATCTAGACAGCGTCTTTTTTAGCAATGTCCTTGCTCATTTAGCAAGACAATGTTAAGACACTTTCTGCTCGTGTTACAACAGCATGGCTTTGTAGTAAAAGAGTGCGTGTACTTAATTGGCCTGCCTGCCATACAGACTTGTCTCCCATTGAAAGTGTGTGACGCATCATGGAGCACAAAACACAGCAATGGAGACCCTGGACTGTTGAGCAACTGAAATTGTGTATCAAGCAAGAATGGGAAAGAATTTCACTCACAAATCTTCAACAATCAGTGTCTTCAGTTCCCAAACACTTACTATGTCTTGTTAAAAAGAAAAGGTGATGTAACACAGTGGTAAACATGCCCTGTCCCAACTTTTTTGGAACTTACTGCGGGCATCAAATTCAGAATGAGTGTATATCTATATAAAAAAAGTTTGAGACTTTGAACATTAAGTTTCTTGTCTTTGGACAAATTGATTTGCAAATCATTGCATTCTGGTTTCATTTACATTGTACACAACATTCCAACTTTTTTGGACTTGAGATTGTACTTTCTAGTTTTTTCTAAGATACCAAGTATTTGAAAGTCACAAAGCTCAAGTCCAAGTCATTGCTGTTAAAGTCCCCAAGTCAAGTTACAAGTCGTTTTTGATTTTGAGCCTGAAGTAGGGCTGCTGGATTATGGAAAAAATCTTAATCACGATTATTTTGGTCAAAATTGAAATCACGCTTATGCAAACGATTATGCGGCGCACGTGATGACTTATTTACACGACGGCATGTCATTTCTGTTTCCACATGGTCGCGCGTTTACAATTCTCCTCTGCTCTCTGTATCGCGCATGGCGGAGTTCAGCCCTGATGTGAACACACACACACACACACACACACACACACACACACACACACACACACACACACATACAGACCAACCTCTCTCGCTCTCCCTCTGCCATTTTCAGCACGCTGTTTTTGAAATCTTCGGCCATCACCTGCCCCTCCCATTATTCGATTTCACCTACTTGACTGGCTCGTGGAGTGAACAGAGGAGAGGAGGGTAGGGGGTAGTATTGCGCATGTGCGGCTTCCGGGTGCGTTTGATTTGCAACACAAGACAACAAGAGTAAACTGACAAGAAGCGCATAAATGTTGATTATTTTGTTTTCATAATTGTTGAAAGCCCAAATCGTAATCTAGATTAAAATTCGATTAGTCGAGCAGCCCTAGCCTGAAGTGTGACTCGGGTCCACACATTCTGATAAAGTTATCATGAGATGCATCGCCACATGAAGTTATTGTAGTGATAACTAAATACACAATATTTGGGGAAAAAAATACCACAAAGAAAAACATAAGGCATCACATTAGTGTAACCTATTGTGAGATACCACTTTACCACTATATGAATGACATTTTATCTACGCCACACATCCCTTTTACACCGTAATCACACTGTGATTTCCTATCTATTAGTGGCCCTATTATCAGATTTAATTAGAGAGGCCACTGATGAGAAGGCAAACATGAAGCTGTTACAAAATATTTTCCCCAAAGAGTTTTTTTGTATTAATTTGTTTGCAACGATAAAGACTCTCCCGATTTCCCACCTTTATGGACTGAGCTGTAGCACGTTCTTATCAATGTAACCCTCTTATCGTCAATGAAAAACAAAAGAGCTTTAGTTGTAAGCACACTCTTACCTTGTACGTCTCAATTTTCAGTGTTTCACCAGTATTTTTCTGAAGTGCGTTAGATGTGCTGGAGTATGTGCTGTAGTGGTGTAGTCTCTTAAGAGAGTAGTAAGTGCACTAACAATGGCCTTTCCTCAAGTATAGCTTCAGATCAGTGTGAGCAAGGTAACAAAGGGTTTGTTCAAGAATAGTACTCTTTAAACTGCTTCATTACAACCATTTGGACCACAGAACCTCAAGGCTGTGGTGAGGGTTTCCATGGTAACGTGTGCATTTGTGTGTGTGTGTGTGTTCCTCCCCTAGGAAAATGGCATCGAGGCAGTCTTCGCTCCTCATCCTTGCCCTGCCTGGACCCTCCCATGGGACAGCTTACCAGAAGCTATCAACCCCGCTGAAGGTAAAGTCAAATCTCTGCCTTGTGGCTCTCCTCTTTGCTTTCTACATTCTCCTGCCCTTCTGCCCTCAAACTCTGTATTTTGCTCTTTTGGCTCGATTCTTTTCCTTTTTGTTTTTAGTTTTCTTGTTCTTGTTCCTAACCATAACCTCCTCCTCTTATCGTTTTTACCTCCTCCATCTCTTAATCGGTATGCCTCTACATCACACCTACTCCCTCAGTCTTCCACCTTATTACTTGGTGAAACAAACACTACTGATACCGTGAAATAAGAGCGAGGAATGTGCGTAAATATTTGCATAAACCTTCCCGTAGTACTGTGGCCTGGTGATTTTCAGTGGCACCTTACCGCCCCCTAAAAAAGTATTAGCCACTGACACATCACAGAGCTTTCTGTTGAGCCTCAGCTGGATGTTTTCCCCCACGAGGCCCCCTAATGAATTTTAAAGTGCTTATCTCGATGTGTTATCCTCCTTATGTTGTGGGGTGAAAGTGTGAAAGACTCAGCACAGCAGAAGCGCAGAAAAACATGCACACACTGAAGGCACTAACAACTAATGTGCAGCATGGAACTTGTGCATACGCCTTAGTGGTTGCTGATTGGACTGAGAGCAGTATCTAATAGGCAGTGGAAGGGCTGTTGATTGCTGCCCCAGGTGGCACTGGTGAAGCAGAGAGAAGAAATCTCAGTGTTTCTTTGTCTCCCTTTCTCTCGCCTGCATTGTTTTTCTTCTTATTAGCGAGATGTCTGTGTCGGTGGCGATGCTAAATGGTATGAATGCACACGGTGGAGTAGCGGCGATATATCAGTGTTACTGTTTATAGGCAAATGGAGGAGGTTCATAAAGACACATATAAAGCTAATATGAATATTTAGATGTTTCCTTTTCTCTTCATCATTGTGTTTTGCATTTGTTTCTTGCTCCTCATCATTTGCACTTATGTGGAAAATTGTCATAAGCAGAAGTTCATTCTCGTCGCTTATTCCTCCACTTATCGGAGAACACGGGAAATTAAAGCTGGAGAGGTGTTTTTATTATCAAGATGTATATGGTACCATAAGTTCAGCTTCCTCCCTCTTTTGGCTCTCGACTTTGTGCAGGCCCAGCTAGCTTACACTTCATTACCCCCTGTAGTATACTGTTAATGAATGTAAACAACAAATTGTATTGTAAGTGAACTTAAATTTTACTTCTATAGAACTTTTTAGGCCCGTGGTTACAGAGTGCTTCACAGAACAAATACAGGGAATGGTTAAGCAGAGAGAATCAAAACTAAATGGATTCACGCCTCAGTGACTGTGCGCTATGTTACTGTTGCTTTGCTTCAGTTTTCACTGACTATACCAACTTGTGGTCCATGTTTTACTTTTTTTTTCTTTGATTAAAAGAACTGCAATGATGCTGCAGTGGTGCAGTGGTTAGAATCGTTGCATCACAGCAAGAGGGTGCTGGGTTTGTCGTGTCTACATGTTCTCCCCGTGTCAGCGTGGGTTTCCTCCAATTCTCCAGCTTCCTCCCACAGTCCAGTGACATGCAAGTGACTCTAAAATAGGTGTGAATGTAAATATAAATGGTTGTCTGACTCTATGTGTCAGCCCTGTGATAGTCTGGCAACCTGTCCCAGGTGTAACCGCCTCTCGCCCAAGGTTAGCTCTTAGAGGCTCCAGCCCCGCGACCCTGAGAAAGATAAGCAGTTGTGCAAATGAATGAATAAATGAAGGATTTTCTTTATCATATATGATACTAAACTGAATACATTTGGGTTGTGGACTGTTGGTCAAAAAATGTATCTAGATCACCTTGGTCTGTGGGAAACTTTAAAGGAGGTATATACAGCATTCAGAGCATATCTGGGATTAAGAATCAGATTGAGGCTGACTGAACACGGCTCTCGCCATCAAGGTTGCTGAGCCTAACGGTGATACCAAAGTAAACAGTGCTGACAGAGCTCACAGTGGGGGTCAGCCTGAAGGTTGGCGTTACGCTTATGCGGGATTTATACTTCTGCATCGAATCGACGCAGTACCCTACACTATAGCTTGACATGCATTTCCACAGAAAAGTAACTATGCATCGTGGTGACGCAGACCTGTCTATTTTTGTAAGCTGAAACCATTTCCCTCAGTGGAAACAAAGCTTTTATTTAATTTAATTTCATAGATTAAAAAACAATACATTGTGAAGACAATAAAGCCTCCACTAAAATAGCATTTTAAGTCTTGTGTGTGATTTATCCTGGCTTCATATGAGCAGAGGAAATCTCTGCTAGTCGCTAGGCTAATTTATACAATGTAAAATGCCATAGGCTTGTGCTAATATCGTTAGCATGCTATATTTGTTTGGAAAACGTGTTTAGTATAAGACAGCTGTTTTGGCGGTGAACCTTGTGAGTTGTAATGGATACAAATTTTGTAAGGTTGCCTGTCCTAGAGGAAAAGTCAGCTAGCTGCTAGGCTAATTTATACAATGTAAAATGCCATAGGCTTGTGCTAAAAACATTAGCATGTGGTATTTGTGAGGAAGATGTGTCTAGCAAAAGACAAGTGTTTGTCTGTGAATGCTGAGAGTTACAGTTAAGCTGATTTGTGTACTTGTGTTTGAAATTGTCTCTGTTAAGCCAACTTAACAGCATTTCACAGAAACCCTGACGCTTTGCATAGAGCTGACATACAAGTATAAATTCCACTTACACGCTTACGATAACGCCGTCCTGCCTCAGTGGGTTATCAGCAGTATTCCTTATGAGCACAATGCACAGCGGCACTTATTTCTTAGCCAGTGGGATACACATACAAGACAAGACAAGACTGTCTACCACAACAAACTACAGAGAAGATCAGATTACAACACACATAGAGGCAGTGTGTTTTTATTTTCTAGTCAGGATGCCATTTCTTCACTATATCTTTACATAGCAAATAGTGGTGTGCTGCTGTATTAATGCTCTGAATCTTGTATACAGCCCCTTTAATGGGTATTTCTTACAGTGTTTTGGGCATTTTATTGGCAATTTTAGATACGATTAATCAGTAAGATTAATCAGTCATGAAAACATCCCTATTAATTAATATCACCATGTCTTTTTTTAATTGACTCAGTAAACAACATTCATGACTAACCATTTTTTGTTATGTTTGCCATTTTCTGGTGGTGCAAATATTCCACACATATCAATTCAGTATGACCTCAATTTAAAAGCTCTAATTGGTTTAGGACTTGATTACTTTATTAATCAGGGCTAAGTAAATATACAGTGAAGTCAGCATTATTTGAACACTGACAGTCTTTAAAACTCCTTTGTTACCGTGTCTGCACATTTTGGAGTGTTGAGCCTTCTGCATTGTCCTGAAACACACCCAGTGAGGATGAGAACAGCCTCTAACACAAAAGTATTAGTGGTAGTGTATTATAGCTTAAAGCCAGCACTTAAACCTGATAGTCACAGTTTCATTTCAAGTACAAAGTGCTGGATTAGAGTCAACACAATGAAAAACATTATCTCACTATTTTTCGACTTTAATGTACAAGCTGTAATTTTTACAAGCATTTGCAGCCTTTTCATGTGTTCCCACTGTACAACTTAATAATCTGCCTCTATCCCATAAACCCCACTGACAGCTAAACAGAAGAGCTCTTGGTGATGTGGGCAGCGTATCTATTCTGAGAAAGAGAGAGACCACATTTTAGCCGCCCCACTTTTGTCGGCACTCTGCATGATAAACGGCACTGTTGATATCTCCTTCTGCAGTGTTAGGTTTGTAGGTAGGCAGCCCCTGCGTTTCAGTGCTGTGTAATTAAAGAGAACCAGAGACGAAAGGCAGATGATTTGTACTGGGCCCCAGCGCGTGGGCTTTCCCATCTATCTACCTTGCTTATACACAAAATGGTTGTACACATGCCCACATGCACTACAGGAAAAATGTCTCCCTTACGTATGCATTAATATTTCCATACCTGCAAAATTAATATAACACCCACAAGTCTTTGAAAGCCGTCTTATTTACATGTATAAGCCTACCAGTGCATATACAGTATTTGGGTATTTCTGTTTCAGCTCTGTATTCCAGAACATTGAATGTAAAATGAAGCAATAACAAGAAGGTAAAGGTGCCGACTTTGAGCTTTAATTTGACCGTTTACATCCAGGTTCACTGAACTGTGTACAAATTTTAGTCCTTTTTATCCATACCCCCGAAGGGTAAAAGAGGTTACAATTTGCACAGCCAGTATGGATGTGAACACTTTTTAAAACCCTTAAAGCAGAAAATCAGCACTTTAACCTTCCTTGTTTTATTTGAAATCCATTATGGAGGTATAGAGCTGGTATTAGGGTTGGGCGGTGTCTATTTTTTCATTCCTTCTTACCTTCCTGACATTTCAGCAGAATATATAGTATATAATGGTATTTGTGTAGAAAACAAAACAAAAAAACTAACGTAAAAAAAAGAGAAAGACGAGCTGCTGGTGATAGAATTCATTGTTGCATGTGTGAGATTGTCTTGCCGACAATGTAGGGCTGGGTAATATTTTAAAATTTTCCAACCAGCCAGTGTCAGCCCAACGATAGGCCATTGCCTACATATGTAAACATGCAGGTGTGTTTCTCCTCATAAATAAATGGTCCAATTGTCAAATAATAAACAAAATGAAATCACAAAATATCATAAATAAACATATTGTCCTTATTAAACTGAAAAATACAACCCCACACCTTCAGAAGTCAAGTTTGTCTCTTTCACTGAAACAACACTAGCCTATTTGCTGTGTTAACTCATCATAAAACATACTTAATTTAAACTCGACAGAAACAAAATAAATCTCATTTAAACCATCTCGCGTTGTCTTTTCACTGTTCCAACAATTACCAGCTCTGATTCGGTTGAAATAAACCCTCAATTCACCGAGTTAGATGTGAAAATAAGCTGCTACATGTTATTTTTTCCCGCTGTTTCTCTCTGCGGTTGCTGATTGGCTTTTCATTAGTCCTGTTACCTTATCCCCACCACTCACAGTCACCATCTTTCTTAGCTCAGCTGCCTGTTCCACCAGTAGTGACTGACCTCTGGTGGCACATGCTGTGCATTACAATATGTCACCACAATACAGCATCTCCCTATCAGTTTAATATCAAGAGGAGTGTCTGTATTTTCAACGGTATTAAAAATCATACCTTCTGGATTTCTAAATACCCTGGTATACCGTAGTACTGTGATACTGCCCAAACCTAGCTGATAGACTCTTTCGCTGTCATAAAACTTTATGACTTCACTGTATTTCAGATATATAGTTCATATTTACTTCTACAGTACAGTTGTGAGATAATCTTACATTCATGCACCTCTGAAAACCATGCCTTAATTTATATATTGCGCCAGTGTGTTTATTCAACTAATTGGCATTCAATGATAACAAGTCCTGCATGCTGACACTCAGGTATGCACAATGTATGAACAAAGGGGCCACTATGCATGGGAGCTGTTTACATTTTTGCCCTCCTTGTGTAAAGGGCTGCTTTGCTAATTGTGGTGAGGGCTGTCTGCAGACACGTAAACAGGGGCCATAGTACAGAGCAGCCGAAGTCTTGTCTGCAGTGCTTCACTTATTAGAGGGAGGAGGGGAGGCAGCGAATAAAGCGGGTTAGAATGATGGAGTGTGTGACAGCGGGAGATTGAGATATAGGGGTGAGACAGCCTGAAGAGAGACAAGGGTTATCAGGAGAAAACAAGGCAGGGGAAGAGGGGTGAACGAGACAATCGGCCATAAAAAGGGGAGGGCTGCTGGGGAAACTGCATAGTTGTCATGCTTGAGACATGCTGCTATTAGGTCCTCCGGGGTTGTTTTGGTACACGGATATGAGATGAGTTCCCATGTCTTTGTCTTAGGTTACAAGAGTATGACAGAAGTTGAACTGCCGGAGTGAAAATTGGCTCCATTTGTCTCTTGTCTCCCTTTGCTTCGACTACAGCAGAGATGTGATTGAGATTTCACAAACTCCACACTTGACTGGCGTGATTTTTTCTTTTTTTTCTTTTTTTGTGGTTTGGTAGATGTGGAGGGAAAAGTTGAACAATGGACAATACCTTGTGATTATTGGTAGATGTCTTACCACAGTTGATGTCTTAGTCATGATGCATGTCCTAACACAACATTCCAAGGTAAGCCAGGCAGCTTGTAGAGAGTCAAGAACGTTACTGCACCTGGCCAAGAAATAGTGCGGCACATAACCCTCTGTGATGTTTTTACATTTAGTTTTTTTACACACATTAAACATATGAGGTAGAACATATTAATGGTGGTAGATTTTGTTTCCTTTAGATGTTTAGCTGTTTCCAGATGGTTGTAGCTTCATATTTAACAGATGGATATGAGATTGGTATCGATCTTCTCATCTAACTCTTGGCATGGAAGTAAATAAGCCTATTTCTCAAAATCTCCAAAAAGGCTTTTAAAAAGGATTTAAAAATCTGTCTTTGTTTCTCTGTTCTTGTATGCTATACACTGAGCCTCATGCAGCAACATTCTCTGAATTTAGCTTATATTTTAAATAGGGCTGCCCCCTCATGGTCGACCAAATGTTAGTCGACCAGAAAGGTCATTAGTCGGCAAGATTTAATCGGTCGCTTAGTCGCAGAAAAAAATTAAAATAAAACAAACGTGAAACTATGTTAGGAGCTGCCCTTTGCCATAATAAATCAAAACCTATATGACTGGACCATGTGGGAATTTAATTTGAAAGTCATAGGAAGTGGCCGCGCTCAGCAGTCAGACAGGAGTCAATAGGAAGTGGCCGCGCTCAGCAGTCAGACAGGAGTCACATTACAAACCAATCACAGCCGACAGATATCTTTCCCTTCTTCTGTAAATATTCAGTCTGATAAATACGGAAAAGTTGATCATTTTAGTGCAGGGCTACCCAGAGCTGAACATCTGTCCCACGTATGACAGGCCTACACACTTATAAACAGCCTCTGGAAGAAGATTAGCTCTGCACTCAGGATTTCAGGTAAATAGGCTGGCACAAAAATGGCACAAGAGTAGTGCCAAGAGCCCAACCTTGTGTTTTCCAGGCGGTTAAAGACACAGCATGTGTACGGCCCCTAATTTACAAGGCTGGTACCTGCGGTTATTCCACAGGCTAGTTAAAAACATGTCGGGCAGGAAATCCAAAGTGTGGGATCATTTTGAGAAGGTGAAGGACGAACCCAAGGTGATATGTAAACTCATCTTCATTGGTCGACTACAAACATGACGTATCATCTGAAACATGGAAGTAGCTACATGCCCATTAGCCACTTAGCACAATCATTACTGCTTTGCCGACAGCGTCATTGACAGGCGGCTCGCTCAGTGTGTGACGTGCACTTGTAGATAAAATATAGGCCTATATTAATGAAGGTTCATTAGTACGGTTTTGTATTTCTCTGTAATTTAGCACAGTGTTAACAATGTAACTGATACTATTCTTTCTCACACCTTCAACTCAAACCATTGTGTTGCCCCGCCCAAAATATGTAAACTAATAATTAATTTAGTGTCATAAACACGTGGGTGACTAGTCGACTGATGGCCCTAAATGACGGCTATTGGTGGACTAGGAAAATTCTTAGACATGCACACAGAATTCTTAAGGACCCGTCTCACAGTCTGTATTCTGAAGTCAAACTGTTACCCTCAGGTAGATGTTACAGAGCCAGTAAATGTAAAAGCAACCGCTCCAAGCTTGCCATCGTACCAACTTCTTTAACGCTACTCAACAAGAAAACAGGTTAATCCTTACTCATGAATTTGGTAAGCAAGTAGGCACTATTGCACCATGTTTAATGGATTCTGGGTTTATATTTTTTATGAAATCCTTCTCATATCTACAATGCCTATGTATTTATATCTTTCTCAAGACAAGCAATGCTTTATATATCTTCAGTTTTTATATTTGTTGCATGTAATTTATCATGTCTGTGAAGTACCAATGTCCTGTCACTACACATTGCTTCAAGTTGATTGCAGCTGAGTGTAGCACTACTGCTCATGCAAAATTTCCCTCCGGGCAGCATAAAGTATATCTTATCTTACCTAATCTTATCTTATTAATTTTCATGAGTGTCAGTACAGGCCTCACAGGAAAATCAAAACCCCAGCAACGGCATAACATTTGTGATGCTGTAAATGCCATGTCAGCAGAGGGACACACAATAACTGATATTAAAGGAAAATGGTTTGACATGAAAGTGGAAGGAAAAGAAAGGCATTGCCCAAGGGTTTCTATAGTCTTTCTTTAGGGCACTAAGTAATCCAACCATTATAATCAGTCTACAACAAATAATAATATAAATTTGATTATATGATGTTACGATCCATTCAGCATGAACAATATGCGGACTCAATATGTGCTCTTAACCATTCATAAAATCTTCTCTTACCTAAGAGAGGAGCAAAAGTAAGAAAACACTGTTGAATCCCAGAAATTAATGGGTCCTAACAAAAGAAGAACACATTGTGGATACAAACAACACTAAGAGGAATTTGTTTGTATATGGCTTCCTGCTTGGAGCCCGGTGTATGGTGTATGATCAAAAACATTTTTTCCTTCCTCTCCTGGCTGGCTCCCTTAAACCTGCAGTAGCTGATTTGTTTGGCCATTCGTGGGCAGCGGAAACAAACACGACAAAACACAGCACATATTATCACCTTTCAAGAAGTTGTTGAAAGATGCTAAAAAGTGCTACTTGTATGGATTGATCTGCACTTAAATGGCTTTTCAGCAATATAATGGCCAAGCAGTGTTAAGTGGTTTCACAGCATCCTGAGGCAAAATTAAAAGGTGGTTCTTGAAACTGTGTTTGGTTCACCTGAGCTGAAACTGTCTACTCTGCCACATACATCTTATCCTGCATCATCATCATCATCATCATCTTCTTTGTATGTAAATCCCAATGGCCACACCAGCAGTCTTGGCCCACGCTTTACAGTGCTTTGCTTGTTTTCTACACTGTCCACAGGTTTAATGAGTAGTTAAACATCTGTCATGTTTAGCCTCCAGATACCCCTCAGTTGCTTACCATACTGCTTTGGGAATAGGACCTGCCTGTAAGATGCATCAAAGTTGAAATATCAATCCAAAAGCAACTTTCAAATATGTTATGTAGGTGGATATGTGTGTTTTTCCTTCCCTCTGTGTTTGTAAAACTTTATTCTCTGACTTTGATTCAAAGATGTCCAGCGCGCTCTGATACAGTGTTGCTGTGTTGATTTCATCCACTGTTAAATCAGTCTGGCGACGAGTGTGATTTCCCCTCAGGCATATCATCTCACTGTTATTGAACTAATTAGCTGGATTTGATTCAAGTCCAGATTTATGTATTTCCCTTTACATTTTCTTAATTACCTTTGAGTGGATAGTGAAAGGGGGCCCTAAGGAAATGGTTTCTCTCAGCTGCACTTTACTCAAGTGCATTATTGTTAACTTTAGATAAAGGAACATTGCAAAGATTTCATTTTTCCACTTATGCAGAATTGTTTCTTTTAGAGGATTATGACATGACATCCTTCACATTTCATTACTGCCTGACATTAAGTATGAATAATATTTATTTTTGATTATAATCAGTGTAAGGTATTTGTAGAAAAGAATTCTCTTTACAATTTATATTCAGAGTAGTTTAAGGCTGTTTCGACAAGAGAATCGTTGGCCTACTGGTCTACATCTCTATGGGCCTGTTTACACCTGGTATTACCATGCGTCTTGGGTTATCCGATCACAAGTGGACAGCGTTAAACAAGCGTAAATGACCCCCAAGATGCATTGTGATCCAATCACTCAGACCAGTGGTCCCCAACTGTTGATTGGTCCAAAACTGGGTCACGGGTCCTTTCTAAAGGGACCACAAGTGACTCTCAAATGTGTCAAGTTTGTAAAAAACACACTTTATTTTGAAGTCCAGTGAATTTCTGGCACAAAACCTTTATTTTCATTTGCCATTTCCTGCTGTAGAGTTACCGACTAATTGACAGCTTCTTGACAGAGACAGCTAACTAGCTTGACGAAATGTTCACATGCAAGTGTGACACTGAATATATTAAACTGTGTGGACATTGAACCAATGACTGAGGAGAAATCTGGACCCTGTGGCTGGACCAGTTGGTAACCACTGCATTAGACCACATATATTTTGTAGTGTAGACATTAATGCGTCCTGATGTGGCTGTGACAAGGACAGTATCATCAGTACAGCATGCTGTGGTTGTTTTGGTGACAGTGGGCTAACACTCTATAACCTGTCCATTTTAAAATGAACTGGGCAAAGTGTTGTGTCACCAACCATCATTTTGCCCTATGAAAGGAGCCAAGCTGAAGTACTCAGCTTAATGTGACTAGCCAGCATGCTAGTGAGCAGCTAGTGAGAATGTGTAGATGTCATACATTTGCGCGAGACCCTTTGACCCTCTGTGTAAGTGATGTATGCAGCAACAAATCTGAACTCAAGTGGTCAGCTGGAGATGCATGATAGACACAGGCGTGAGTGCCGATGTGTCTCGGCTGTCCACTGTGTTCAGATCACCAAAACACACATAAACACCAGGTATAACCAGGTTCTGTGTCGTATTAAATTCGTTTTTTCTGGATTCAAGCAGGAGTTCCACTCCTATAAACTTCACATCATATAACAGTCTGTTCACCATAATCCCCAAATTGAAAACCACTGGCCTAGTCAGATTTAAACCAGCTCTAATCAATTTTTTTGCATTAACAATGGATCAAATGATAATGTGATTTGCAGTTCCACTCAGCTCTGTGGAGATTTTTAGCATTTAGCAGCTTAAGAGCCAGATATTTCCCTCAGGAGCTGATGGAGACGAATTCAGTGCTGAAAGGAGAGCGAATATTTAAATTATTTGCCAGGTGGCCAAGAACATGACTTAAAATAAATTCTGATGATGTGTGTCTGATGGGTAACTGTTTGCTAACAAATTCACCAGTCTATCTGTATTCCAGGCCTTGCCTTTGGTCATGAATTTTCAATAGTGAATGAAGGATTAGATTAGATTTTATCTCTTTGAATCCAAGGTTAACTTCTCTAAAACTACAATCGACTATAGTCATCAGTTAAAATGAGTCTGTCCTTTTACTCTTACTGGCATGAAATCATGTGAATTTCAACAGCAAATACATTTTTTCATCGACTTGACATCTTCGACATTGTCATTATATAATAAATCCCAGAAAAACTAGAAATGTAGTTGATTGAAATATTTTGATTTAACTCAGTCTGAACACAAATACATTTCCCTGTCCTACCTGTGGAGCTTGTGCACAACACTTCAGTCATCCGACTGAATTGGAGTCTGTGTACATGGCTGTTTTTTCCCGTCCAGCTGTCAGGCTGAATGGAGCTCTGCTGAGAAAAACACAGCAGGCTTAGTCACAGATCGGTTTAACTGCTGGCCTGCATATTACCACATCAGCTTAGTCGAGAGATAATGTCGACTGATTCTCTCCCTTTCTCCCTCTGTGTTTTCTCGCGAATGCGTTAGTGTTTTTTGCAGGGTTGTGAGTTCAAAACAAGTGACAAGGGCAAAGTCGAGGCAAGATCATTTAAAAAGAAAAAAAAAGTCTGCCTGCCTGTCAGAAACTTGTCAAAAGGTGCTTGCCATCCTTAGGCTTCTGTCAGACAAATGTCAAGGGTAATCTAGATGGAAGATTAGTGGCTTGATTCTGCCTCAAAAACTTGTGTACACATATTCTGCTTTTATCAGTCTATGTTGATGTAAGCCTGAGTTGATGAGAGCCAGTTTTCCAATTCTAAATGGAACTTGCTGATCTCGTCACCTTTCAAATATTCAACTCTCCGAACTCCAAATGCTTGTAATGAATAAATTATTCCACCTATGAGTGTCTCGTAGAATGTTTGATCTGGGAATCTTAGAGTTGCAAAGGAAGATTAGTAGGAATTGCAACTGTTCTTGGAGAGCGAATGTACCAGACAAACCTTAAACCCTTTTTTTGCAGACAGGTCCTTGAGACAGGACAGCACATTTCTATATTTCTGCAATATTCCTTTATTCATTTATTGATTTAACCTTTATTAAACTAGGGGAGTCCCATTGAGATTAAGAATCTCCCTTTCAAGGGAGACCTTGCCAAAGCAGGCAGCAGCATAAATAAAACATATAGTTCCAGACAGACCACACAAATAACACAAAAAGAGACCAAATATTAAGGAAGTAAAGAAGTTTAAAAAAGTCTGTTAAATAACCAGGTAAATTAAAAACATTGATGTCATAAGGAATCTACCTGTCATTCTTTTATTCAGGATTTGAGCCTTTGGAACACAAAGCATAATGAAGTCTTGAGAATGCAAAAGGTATTGTCTGACACTTGATTAAGATTGATAAATACACATAGGCAACATGGGAGCAATCCTAGAACTGTCTTCTCCATAAAAGTGCACCAATGACAGAGCCTCCGGGTGGCCAGAGCAGGCCCTCCTACCCAAGAGTATAACTCACAGTGGTGAGTCAGAGCTTTACAATTGGTAATGAACCTGAGGGAAGCATGGTAAGCTGTGTGAACCATAAAAAGACACTGAGCAGATGCATATTTAACAGATCGCTATAATCCATCACAGGTAAAAAATTTAAATAAAAGACTCTGCAGCCATGCGAGCAGCTCCGTGGGGATGAACATAGGTGCAGTGGTGCTTTCAGCTAAATGCTAATTTCAGCAGGCTCACAATGGCAATACAAACATGCTGATGTTTAGCAGTATAATGTTTACTATATTCATCTTAGTGTAGCATGCTAGTGTGCTGACAGGTACTAATTAGCACACAAAGCAAAGTATAGTTAATGTTGATGGTAATGCCATTTGTTTTACAAGGATTTGACCATAAACTAACTAGTGGACGAATACATTTTTCGTCATGCTTTCTTACTTCATGGTGGCGCTAGATGATAAGTTAAGGGACCCCCAATGATATTACAGTTTACTCTGAGGGAAACTTGAACATTTGGTCCAAATTTCACTTTCATAGTTGTCAAGATATTTTTCTCAAAACCACAAATATCAGGCTCATGGTAGTGCTAGACGAAAAGTCAGACGATCTTCAAAGACATCAGGTATAATTGTTGAGGAACCATGAATGTTTGTACAAATTGTTGGGTCAATCAATTCAGTATATGTTCAGATATTTGAGTGGATAAGTAAGAGGGCTGGAGGGCTTATGATTCCAGTACCTGTACCCTTAACGTGAATCTGATACCAATGGTGTGTTTCATTTGATACCTTTTTTTCAAACTTCATTCGATACCCATCATGTAAAAGGAAGCATTCAGTTGCATAAAATGCCACCACCACTCAAAGCCAAATTATTTTAGTTTATTATAGCCATACTTTCAAACATTTTGGTGGCAACTTGGTACGCCGAACTGCCAACTCTGTCAAATACACTGCACTCAACTTCAGCACACCACAAACTGTATGGGAGGTAGCTCCTTCGGTAATGGGCCAATCGAATGTCAAACTAAATTGAAGAATGCTCAATGAAAAGTCAGGGGATCATCCAAGATCTGTAAGCTTCAGCTAATAGAGGCAATTACTGTTTGTGCGACATTTAATGACAATTCCTGTAATACCTGTTGAACTGTTTGTCTGGAACAAAGGGGTGGACTGATAGACTGACATTGCCACCCCGACTGTAGAGCGACACAGTTAGCGTGGCTAAAAGCTGCATGTGTAAAAGCGCTCAGATTGTCTGTTTGCCTTTAAGGTGGGCTGTGTGTTTATGAGTTTTGCACGTAGAGCTGTCAGTGTGTGTATAATTAAAGGTAAATTGCCTGTTATTAAAACTAGAGATCATAGAGGTTTTTTGGAGAGCATATGTTAATACAAACACATAGATGTGATTTGATGAAAATGTTGTTATTGAACATTAGCAGGGGAGATCTGTTTGTACTGTGTGCTGGCGTTTGGTTAACACCTCATTCCCTTGGGCTTACAGCTCCGAATAGCAGGCTGTGACTCCCAAATCACTCCTCTCATTCTCAATTAATTGAACTCATTAGAGCTTTTAAATTGGAGATTTAAAGATACGCAGTAAACATGGGACCAAGCACAACAGGCAACCAGCTTTGTTACTCCCAATTAGAGGGATAATTGGCACTTTATTTCTACAATTCAAGTTCAAACACATCTAAACTCCCCGGAGGAGCACCGCAGAGTTTCACTATTTGCAGTGATGTTTGAGTTGTGCCCATTTAAATGCAGAGCCACTGGCTGCCTCCATGATGAGCTCCCTGCAAATGTCATATCATGAATATTCATTTGTCTCCTTAGTTTTGTTTTGTTCAATAATCTCTGGTGAGGCATTGCGGTGTGGGTATGGAGCGGGGAGACAATTTGCCTAACCCTCGCCAGCTTTCAGTGGGTTTTGGATTACATAGTGTTTCTTACGCCGTTTCACTAGACTCATAATTAATTACTGATTAGTGTTTTCAGCCCTGAGCAGAATGTAAAAACCAAATCTTTCCTCCGCAGGCCTTTGCTTTGGAGCACAGTTTAACACGCTTTGTCTATTAAAATCTTGTATGTTAATAATGTCGAAATGACATTTGAAGGCTACAGCAGATTGACTGTAATAGCTTTTCTCTTATTATTTTGCTGTTGGTGCTTTTCGACTTTTGCCTTTATAAAGATTTAACACAGCGTTTAGTTTTTTGATGGACTGGATGACAAATGCGGTTTTTCGGTTCTTTCAGGAGATACAAACACTTACTCAAGTTGACATACTTTAGTATTTCCATTTTCTGGTACTTTAAGCTTCTACTCATCTACAATTCAGAGGAAAGTGTTGTACTTTTTACTCCACTACATTTTTTTAATTCAGAGCAATGATACAAAATACAGTAAAGAAATAAATACATTATTATTGGCTAAGACAAAAAAGTTATTTAAAATAGAAGAACTAAAACTGATGTTTCAAAAAATCAGACCTATGTCCTTATCTCTCATTAGCACAGCCCCCCTATTGTAGCTTCAATTAATCACGGGTATTTCTCACTGAAACTTCTGAACCCCAAAACTGATATTTTGGACAGCCCGTTACAACTGCTGATGTTTGTCACTGTTGAATTCTACTAACTGCTGGATTTTAAGATATCTGACATTTATTCTGTCAAGGCCAAATGCCCTACCTAGTAGTGTCAACGAAAGTAAAAAATAATTGTGTGTCCGCCCCGCGATTTAGATCCACTCCACAATTTAATGGGTTCTACCTTGGTCCATGCTTGACCTTCCCACCAACTTTCAGCCATCTTGCTGACGGCCAAACAAACAAACAAACTGGACCACAAAGTAATCAGCACCCCCTTTACCAGCTGCTAGATTGTGATGTACACATTAATGCATCTATTATAATCTGATATCAGTATTCATTGTTTTTCCTCGTATGTAAATTGTGCAACAAAAAATATAGCCTTATATATAGTTGTTCTTTGATTTCTGTTCGAAATATAAGCGTCATACCCTTGTAGGCCTTGTTCCGACTGCCGGCTCAAATCTGTTATTGGCATATACAGATTGTATTCAGATTGATTTTAGAAAGCCTGGACAGTAAAAAAACAAAACAAAAAAAAAACATGAAATGCAATTTTTGCAAATCAGATCCAACCTTCTTTTGGAGGTGGTTTGAGATGCAATTCCTATCGGATTCCTAAATATGTGTCTCAGGCCAGAGGCTCCAGTGGCTGAAATTGGATTTCAAAGTGTCCACTGCATCACTTGCATCGCAACACAAGACAACAATGTCAAATGCAGAGTGACAGAAATGCTAAGCAGAATCCACAATGCTGCTACTGGCAGAGCACTATGGAGGACAACATGGAGAACAAGAGTGCATAGACAGACACTAAAACAAGTTCTTTGCGGGCACTTTGCAGGCAGCTCATTACAGTCGCCCTTGACAGTGCAATTGTTTGAGAGGCGAAATAATGGGCCTTCATTTCTCAAGCTTCGGTGTTCGTGTCGCCAGTGAAGCTAGTCTTTACCCATTCAAGATTGGCGACTTCTGGACACAAATTCGATCTGATCACTTTCAAATAACTGCGGACAGTCTGTCTTCAAGATCTAAATTGAGAAACAAACCTGAGTTACCTGCAGTCTGAACTTAGCCTATACATATATACATAAAGCTAAAATGAAAAATAAGACAAAATAGAAGTAGTAGACGTGTCAACTTGGTTGGGACCAGTGACAGACTCAGGATGTTTGTAGGGCAGGGGCAAAAAGGAAAAAAGGGCACCTACTACATGACATGGGGACAAGAAGGCAGCCAAAAGGGCACATCTGCTCATTTTCATCCAATAGGGCACATCCGCTCATTTTCATCCAATAGGGCACATCTGCTCATTTTCATCCAATAGGGCACATCCGCTCGTTTTCATCCAATAGGGCACATCGTCTTGTTTCGATCAATCAAGAGGGAAGCCAAAAGGGGCCATCCTCTGGTTTTTGTTAATCAAGAGGGCAGCCAAAAGGACACATCCGCTCGTTTTCATCATTCAAGAGGGCAGCTGATAGGGCACATCCTCTCACGTTTCGCCACTCAAGAGGGCACTTTAGAGTCCATCAGTGGTTGGGACTTGCTAAAAAAATCTTGGTTGGTCACATCCTACAAAAGTTCATACTCCATTAACATAGCAAAGGCTGCCATTCAGTGGCATTATACAATGTGAAGTGATATTTAGAGTCGGCGCCAGTGCAAAGAAAGTCAATAGGAAGATTCCAATGGAGCTAAACAGAGCTGCACTTGTTATACGTGTAAAGCAGAGGGTGTAGCGCCAAATGAATGAAAGTTACATCCCGATTTGATGAATAATATGTTCCACCGCAGTCTTGATCCAATTCGTTAACCCAAATTAGCGTCTAGAAGTTTAAAACAGTAACACAATACCTCATTTGGAAAGATACTGAGTACATCTGTTAGTTTCATTTGCACATTTTGTGGCTTGGCATGTTCTGAAATACGTGTTCACAGACTGTTGTTAATTGCAGGAGATACTTCACAGAGCAGGTCTGAGGGAAAGAGCAAGTCGGGTGTTTTAAGTTTGTTCTTTCATTTTTTTCCATTCAGTTTGTTTTATTTTTATCTCCTCGTCTGTGTGGTTTCCGTCATCTTTTTCTTTTCTCTGCACTAGTTTACCTCTCTCGTTATTTTGTCTCTTTCCCTCTCAGTTTTTCTGTACTGTTTTTCTCTGCCTGCCTGCCTGTCCTGCATTCTCATTACATTTTTAACCTTTTCACTTTTCACTTTTCCCCTCCCTACCTCAGGCTATAAGCATTGCTTTGACATGAAGGGCATATTTATTTATTTAAATCTCCTGACAACACAATTAAAGCATTTTGCCATTCCCACCACTACACGCATCACGCCTGTGTTTGTTCTTCCCATCCGTGAACAAAGTGCTCTTACTGGAATTCCTCATTTTGGCAGCATAGGCTCAAAGAATGGCTTATTATTATGTTCTATATCTGGTGAACACTGTAATAGATGATGTGTCATATTTGGTTTCAGTGTGTGCTGTGAGATGTGCTCCTATTGTGGCAGGGACCTCCCCCAGTGCCCATATCTAATTTGGCTCAGAAGAAGGTTGTGTATGGATTTTGGCATGTGGGTCTCAGTTGTCTTGTGTTCAACGTCTTGTCGTTAGAGGAGTTTTCCCTCATGTTTTTTTACGCCTGCATGGTGTTGGCTTACACTGCTGTAGGGGTGGGTTGTCATTTGTGTGTGTGTTTTTGTCTGTTTCTGCATCTGCAGAACATTTAACAGTAAATATAAATCACCTAAGTTGCAGAGGCTCCATAGCTCAACCCTGTCAAATTCTGGTAACTATAATGGCTTTTGGATAAACAATTGTGGCTCCTGGAATGTGGACAGTCACTCATGTCCCCGGAGGTACTGGCACAATCCTTTTGTCAGAATTTCACATCACATTAATTGAGTTTTAGTTTATATTTTGTGAGAAGTGGTGACAGGGAGATTTGGCCAGGGTTTGGGGGACCCGAAAGAATTAGAAAGTAACAATAGCTTGCATAAAAGGGTTTTTTTTTTATCTTTTCTTTTTATTATGCAGGTGGCTCAGTAAGACAGAATACTGATTTATCTAAATCCAGCTCTAATTATCCAAAGGGCACATGTAGTGTTTGTGGCCAATCTGCAATCCCTTGATTCTTGTCCCACTTTTCTAAATAAGAATATCTGTGCAGTGCAAAGATATCTGCATATAATAAAGAAGTAAATACACATTAAGACTAAACCGTATACTTTCTGTCACTGAAATAAAATATTTATTGGAGAGAGGAGAATCCCTTTATTTCTCTCAGTAGAGGGGCCCTGGCTTTGGCAACCCTATGTTTCTGTAAGAAAACCATGAGGAGCAGTGAGGGCCACCAGCTGGCTGGAGTCCAGCCAGCCTTTATTTATCCTTGAGTTAGCTCTGCAAGACTAGGGCTAAAAGCCATACTGGCTCGGAGATTTTACAAAGGTGGCAGGCCAAAAGACGTTGACACGGCCCTCCGCAGATGCCAGCGTTGTGCCACTTACTCCCTGACTTTGACAGCTCTGGCAGAGTACAGAGAGCAAGGGATGAAGGGGAAGAGAGTGCGCTGAATAAAAACAGACTACTTAGTTTGAGAGAGCAATAGTGGGGGAAGGTTTTGAGGAGACAGAACAGGGAGAAGTCTTTTGTGGATTTTATTTTCAGAAAATATCAATATATTTCGTTCATACTGTTATTAAAAGTATTTTTGATAGACAAATCCTACCATAGTGCTGAAGAAAAATGTTACACCAGAACAGAACATTTTTCTCCTTCTAGTTACAGTACTGCATTTGTTGGAAATAAAACATTGACGATGCCCTAGTCGGCTGTGCATAAAAGTCTTGTACATGCAGTATGGTCATGCAACCACCCGGAGTCAACCACTGTCAATAATTTACCATTTCAGTTTTTTTTTTAATTTAAACCAAGTCAGTGGTGTAAAGGGTTTTTATTTTGATGTATACAGTAAGTGTGACACGATTTGTTCATTCCAAAAATGATTATACTTGGAGGTTTGAATAAGAATAAGATATACTTTATTAATCCCCAAGAGGAGATTCAATTTTTTCCACTCTGTTGTCATATACACACAGACCCCAAATACACACACATGCACAAACAGGACCTATACATGCATTAAATGGAGAGACATCAGAGCGAAGAGGCTGCCTTGGACTGGCCTCCTGGGCAATTGGGGGTTAGGTGCCTTGCACAGGGGCATCTTGGCAGTCCCTAGGAGGCGAACTGGCACCTCTCCAGCTAGCAGTCCACGATCCATTCTTGGTCCATATGGGGACTTGAACTGGCGACCCCTGGATTCCCAAGCAAAGTCCCTATGGACTAAGTGACTGCTGCCCCACTGCAAGACAGCATGTCCAAATGCACACCATTCGAAAGATCTTTTGCCAAACCTGGCAGAAAAACTACACCCAGTGTTCAGGGATGCAACGAATGGCTAATTATTATGACTAAAAATCTATAAATTAACAAGTATTGATGACTTTTTCCCATTAGATGTTCCAATGGGGCTGAGCAATATATTGATTGATTCATATCGTGATATGAGACTAGATATTGTCTTAGATTTTGGTATCATAATATCAAGTGTTGTCTTTTCCTGTTTTTTAGGGCTGCATTACAGTAAAGTGATGTCATTTTCTGAATTTACCAGACTGTTAATTCTTTTTTATCTTCACCCACTTAGTCATTATATCCACATTACTGATGATTATCAATCAGAAAATCTCACTGTGTAAATATTTGGTAAAGGCACTAATAGACAGCGCTACAATATTGTCCCAGTATCGATACCAAGGTATTTGGTAAAAAAATACTGTGATATTTGATTTTAATTTGATATCGCCCAGCCCTAATTCCCAATGCCCAACGTGGTGTCTTCACCACCAATATATATTTTATTTTTTTCCCACACAAGAACAATATGAAAATAGTACATTTTATATTGATGTCTATACATTAAAATGTCTGTCTTTATACTTGATTAATTGACTAAACGTTTTAACTGCTACATTTGTGCTGTTGCTGATGGACTCATAGAATATCACTCTCAGGGGCTGGTGTTAGCATGCTGTGCCTCACCTCCATGTGTCTCAAGTTACATTTTCCGTCTAAAGGAACAACTATACTTTCCGTGTCCATGTGTTGACAAGAGAGTCTGGACGCACAGACCGTCCTCATTGCAGCTGACTATGTAGGACTGTGCAGACTGTGTGCTTGGACTATAAGCATAAACAACCATGTGAACATGCCCATGTAAGCAGACACCTAATGTAGTATAAACAGATCCATGTGCATGTCTGTTTCACTTTATATCTGGCACTTCAAGGTGCAGTGAAGGCAGCTTTGTAGGAGCTACAGTGTATGGTGAGTTTTTATTACAGGAAATTGAAACTGGGGAGTACTTGCAGTAGCTTTGATAATACATCACTGTATCTAGTGTTGACATATAACAAATGGACAAATATTTGATGGTTCTTCTGTCAAGGGTCCTTAGCTCAGGATGGGAATGAGCACCTCCATCTTTTCCCCAGGTGTTCAGCTGCGAGGTAGATGGCATATGATTTTCTCCTGGTTGCAGTGGTGCATTTTAAGATCCAGGGTAAAGTGAAGGAAGTAATGCAAGCCTTGTGGTCAAATGCAGGGCAGTAGCTCAGTCCATAGGGACTTTGGTTGGGAACTGGAGGGTTACCGGCCCAAGCCCCTGTCAGGACCAAGTATGGAGCATGGACTAGTAGCTGGAGAGGCGCTGGTTTGCCTCCAGGGCACCACTAAGGCACCAGTCCCCCAACTGCTCAAGGCGCCCATTCAGGGCACCCCCATCTCGCCCTGACATCCCTCCATTTAATATATGGAGATGTATGTATTTGTGCATGTGTGTTTTCCCCTCTGGGATTAATAAATTATATCTTCTTTTTTTAAATCAAAGGTATTTTTCTGCCAATCTTGTTGCTGTTTGTCGCTATGTAGAATAAGTCTTTTGTTATATCACATTCTGATATATTAAAGTGCAACATCCACCTCAAGCCCATAAGCTGGGAAAAATCTAATGTTTTCCTTGTGGACATGGTTTACCAGTGTGTCAGCTTGTGGATAGCCTCAGGTCATTTGTTCCTTACCTGAGCTGAGCTGTGAATGTGCAGCTCAGTCATTTGAATCCTCTCCGAACAACCACAACAGTTTTTTTTTTTTTTTTTTTTTCTCTGCCCTTGGCAAATACAACTTCACTGACAGGACCGATCGATTCCAAACTCCCCAAGTTTTAAAGCAGAGGAGTGTAGATGTTGTTTTGTTACGTCCACTTCAAACAGTGCAGTGAACAGCACTCCGGAGACAGACTGCAAGTCAACATTTAGCCTACACAGTGAATGGTAGCCGAGAGGAGAGAGATGGCTCTGTCTACAAGTCATGGGCCGCCATAAAAATTTCATAGTGTCATTGTCTTGGACAAAACATGCCATATTATTTTGATAGATGTTGAAATAAAAAGGAAATATCAGAGATTTGTTGTCAAGCTGTCTTTGGCCACCCTTTTAACATTTTCTATGATTCCAGAAATGTCAGTATTATTCAGAACAAATACTCTTTGATTAGGAAAAGCATTTTGTTGCAGTGATGAATGTGAGTGTTGCAGAGCTTCTCTGTTGTGTTTGTTTTCAGTTGTTTTTAAAAAATTCAGTGAACCGAAGCAAAGTGAAAAGGCTGAGGGGCTCCATTTAGACACTTTGACATGTTACAACACATAGCGTATTGGCCAAGTGTACTAACTGAACACTATTCCTCCACCAAAGTTATCAGTCATTACAGGAATCTTATGACTTTTATGACTTTTATAATCAGTTCCTTTCAAGGAAATTATAGGAAACCATGGGATCCAGAAATATGTGTTATCAGCTTAGGTTTGGTAGCATTTTGGGCTGCAAGTAATGATCGTGGTAATGACTGAATAATTTATCAATTTGTGCCTATTCAAAGCCAAAACTGACTTTTGTCAAACAGTCAAGAAATTCAATGGATTAAAGTCACACTGATACAAAATTTAAAATAACAAGCAGATCTTTGAATTCAAGGCACTGTTACCTTGTAAACTTTCTTTTCAATTGACTAATCAATTCATTGACAAACCATTTTAGCTGTGCCAGCATAAATTTGGATTTTCATCTTGCAACCCTGTTTACTAGGAATTACATTTGTATATTGCTACATTGTTTTCGTAATTACGTTGTGGACAATGTTATCGCTACCTGGATTATGTTCAGAGATGTTTCTATGAGTTAATGAAACACTACATTTATGTAGTGCGCTGGATTCCCAGGGAGGTGGTCTGGGTGGATGGCAGTTAAAGTGCAAGACTGTGACACCAGAATCCAAGGTTCAGGTCCAGACTTCTGTGTGTGGTGAGGTTAGGCAACAAAAGCACTTTGGTTAAAGATAGCTATGCAGGATTGCAGTTATCAGTTACTGTTTGTGTATAAGTAGGATTTTTCTGTGCTGTGTCTCTTGGATGGCCGCTGCTCATGGTCTAGCTCCTGTTCGCTATGGGTTTATAAAGCCTCGACCTCACCTGAGCGCTGTGGGGGTACACCTCCATAAATGTCCCAAAAACAGAAAATAAGAAAAAAAAAGAAAACATAGGCAGAGGGCAGAATCTCTGCAGAACATTACCAACTGAAATCAAACTGATTACAGATTTAACATCCTTCACAAAAAGGTCAAATGCTGGCTAAAAGCAAACCAGAGCTGTACCCACTCTGTGCTAACTGCACTCAAACTTCTAAGGGTTATTAGTGAAAGTTTGTTGGTGTATTGTGGTGTGTGTACTTTAGTTTATGTATTGTGGTATGTGGTACGTCTATTGATGTATTGTGGTATATGTGCTGTGGTGTGTGTATATTGTAGTGTGTGGATTGTGGTAAATGTTTTATATTGTGGCTCTCATGTTTGTGGTGTATTGTGGTTTATTTTTAATAACATTTATAATAACGTCTTACATGTAAAAGCCCAGCTATTGACAAGAGTTGACAATTGCAACACATCAGTCTCATACTCTGTATTGGCACTATGTTAACCCTTTGAAACTGAGTAAATTGGCTTGATTTCTTTCAAAAATGCAAGAAAGAAAATTAAAAAGCAAAGAAAGAAATAACCTGGAAAAATGCTTAAAAATTATTTTAAAAAATCTGCAACATAATTTTAAAATGTAGTATTAATACTTCGAAATATAGTTTTTCCACAGCTTTTTCCTTTTTCCCTAGTTTTTTTCTTTTAACTAATTTTATGAATCTATTAAATTTTCGCAATTTGTGGAACATTTCTTAACAAGTTGCTCATTGCCTTTTTTCCCCATGTTTTCGAAAGAAATCGCACCAATGTGCTCGAGGTTCAAAGGTTTTAATACTTGCAGAAGGTGTCTAAAAGCAGCACAAGAAAAATGATGTCCCTCCAGATTTCAAAGAGTTAAATTGCATCATCCCTATCAAATAAACAAAATAATAATTAAAAAAAATAATGATAAAAACACCGCCATACATTTAGCCGGTCATAAATGATGCTTGAGTGGGATTACTTCTATATGAGTATATAAACATTGTTTTTGTCCTGCAAAGTATCTCTTTAAGGTTGGATAATGATCACGATTTTGGCTATTAAATGATTAAGGTTATTAAAAAAAAAAATTCTCTAGGCACTACGAGTGGGTAGTGCATTTCAAGATTGCCTATTTTGGCAGAAAACGGATAAAACATTGTTAAACATTTTGCTAATTTGTTCAGTATCAACATTTTTACAACTTGCCAGGTACACTAATTAGCAACATTTCCTCATTGTGTCAATAGAAAGCATAATTACTCTGCATTAGTTTTCCCTCTAATGTATTTGCTGTTTCAAATTAGTAGTATATAAACATAATTTCTAAGAGGCAGGACTGCTTTGTGATAGTTTATATAAAAGTGTTAATCATGCATTGATGTGATGCTCATGTGTAACAGAATAGGCAGTAATTGGATGTATTTGGAGGAACAAAACTGATGTCTCAGTTTGGTTGTTTGCCCATTTTGAAAAAAAACAGTGCAGACAAATTAGGTATGTGCTCTGACCTGTGAGAAAGACCATGGGAGTTCTATAATTATGCAGACCTCTCGCCTAGAGCTACGTCTGCTCATGTTTTGACAGACATTCCAGAGTTGTTGAAGGATGCACAGTGAGAAGTTTTTTCCTCTTGTGTTTGTCTTCATTACCTTTCGCTTCTCTTGTCATCACAGTCTTACGCAAACACATTGAAAAATTTCAGCGGCTGCTGCTGTGAAAGCAAACTTTTTTTTTTCTTGACAACTTGTCAACAATCGGAGCTTTCAGTATTGTGAATGTTTTTTTCAAGCCGACTCCACAAGATTATGTTTAGTTACTGCTCTGTGTTTGACTGTGGAGCCTCAAGCCTCTCTGAATACCTCCCAGCACATTTGCAGCTATGTTGCATGGTGCTGCAGCCTTCAGGATTGTTCCCTAGAATATTTACACTGCTGGAGAAGGATTGTGAATTTAGATTTCTCCCGTGTTATTAATTACCATCAACACTCTGCTTAAGGTGTGCCAAAGTTCATTTCCTTATGCTTTGCTCTGTAGTTTTCCATAATGAAGACCATGTTGTCAAATATGAGCTTTTCTGCACCAGTGCGTATGCTCTAAGAGCCAACAAGCAATTTCAAATTATGGCGAAGACTTTGCAAGGTGTCTGCAGTAGTCAATGCCAAGGTAGAGCTAAAGCCCTTCCAGCTACATATTGTGGCCAGTCATGAAAACATGCCAGAATCTTGTCACAGTTAAAACACGCTGAAGCTGCCTGTAATGAAACTGTGGTAAATCATTAAGGGTCCCTCTACAGAAGTTAATGCTTAAGTCATGCAATGTAAATGCAGCACTGAAGAGATAACCTCATTTGATTAAATACTGTATTTGTTGCCTCACATTTAAAAACAAAGACTATTTTGTGCTGCCTTTGTCTGTTTTTTGACCTGCTATACTTTCTCATCTGTGTGTGTAGCAACTGTACACACCAACAAACTACAGTGAAATGACTAAAAATCTGTAGGTCTTCAAATGAGGTGTGGTCAGGCACATTGTTGGCCGATTGCTGTTTGGGAGAACAGAGAGCGATTGCACCACTGGCCAATGAAAACCCGGGCTGAGGTCAATGGCAGTATTTTCCTGCTATTAAAAAGGTGCATGCGCCTAAAGAGTTGGGTTAATGACGCGCATGCACTCTGCTTGGGACACAAACGGGGACCCATGGATAAGTTGCCTGTGGGTGAAATAATACGTCATTAATGAGGAAAATATTAATCACATTCTCTAAAATGTGAGAGCAGAGCAGGGATTCAGAGCTGCTGTCTGACTCCCAGTTAACAGACGATGTGCACATTTACGCTAGAGGAGCATTGTTACTTCTAGGGCTGCCTGTTACTAAAAATAGTCTTAGTCAACCAATAGTTGTCATTTAGGGCCATTAGTCAACAAGTCACCAGCATGTTTATGGGTTAGGGTTGGTCTGAGTTCAAGGTGTGAGAAAGAATAGTATCAGTAACATTGTTAACACTGTGCTACATTACAGAGAAATACAAAACCGTACTAATGAACCTTCATTAATATAGGCCTATATTTTATCTACAAGTGCACGTCACACACTGAACGAGCCACCTGTTAATGACGCTGTCGGCTAATGGGCATGTAGCTACTGACATGTTTCAGATGATACGTCATGTTTGTAGTCGACCAATGAAGTTGAGTTTACTTATCACCTTGTGTTCGTCCTTCACCTTCTCAAAATGATCCCACACTTTGGATTTCCTGCCCGACATGTTATTAACTAGTCTGTGGAATAACTGCAGGTACCAGCCCTGGAAATTAGAGGCCGTACACATGCTGTGTCTTTAACCATCTGGAAAACGCAAGGTCTAAGCAACCTTAACAAGCATCGTATAGCCTATTTACTAGGGATGCACCGAAATGAAAATTTGTGGCCGAAGCCAAAGCCGAATAATATTAAGCGCATGGCCGAATACCGAATATCGTTGTTTAGTTTTTCATTAGTTTTTGCAGATGACCCCCCTCCAGATTAGTGTTGTCACGGTACCAGAATTGGGACCCACTGTACGATACCAGTGAAAATATCATGGTTCTGAGTAGTATCACGATACCACAGCAAAAATGAGGCAGATGTGCCTTTTGTCATTTAT